>NC_072734.1:189405779-189565779 GCF_026930045.1 Uloborus diversus
ATATGAAACGAAAAATATATAAATAAATGGAAAATCCTGCAAAATACGAGAAATGAAATATTTTAAAAAACAGTATTACAAAGCTTAAATCTTGTGAAAAAACTATAGGTTTTTCGCTATTGGCAAGAGGGAAAAAATAATTGTAATTTTTAAACAAATATGAAGTAAGTTTAGAAAAAAAAAATCCACTAACAGGAGGTACGTGTAGATGTAAAAAACACCTTCACAAGTGTATTATCCAGATTGCATAGTTGCACTTGTAAAGCGGAGTCAGAACTTCAGCAAGCTCTGTCGCAGTAATGCATACAATATTGTCATTATACTAAAGTGGTAACTGCGAAACTGCAATGAATTATGTGTGCATTGTAGCCAAAGATATGCCGACAGTTGATTAAAATCGTAAAAATCCAAAAATGTAAGAAAAAATGTTTAAAAATAAGAAGCTAAAGTTAAAAAAAACTATACAATAACATGCTACCAGTGGGTTAAATGCTACAAAAAAATACGTACGAGTTTTTGCTCATTGAAATATAAGACTGTTTTTTTCTTTTATAAATTTAAGCTTTTTTCGCTCCCTGCTAAGAAATAGGTCAGATCATGACTTTCTTAAGCCCTAGGTAATCCTAGGAGCGAATCGCCGGCGATCTTCGGCGGCGTCGCTCCTCGCCGAGGGGAAAACTTGGTTCTTCTGCCGCTTGCGCGTCCCGAGCTGCCGCCGTCGTGAATGGGCCACCGCCGGAAATCACTTGAACTTTGATTTCAGTGTCACGGCGAGGAGCGACGTCCGAAGATTGGCGACTTCGGCTCCTAGGAAACCAAGGCTTTACTGCCTAGAAAGTCTGTAAATCAGGGCGTGCAGTGCTTGACGGAAAAGGCTTATACCTGAATTCATCTGCTATTTGTCTCAGGTAGTTTTGACGTAGTGGAGCATCAAACCTTATATTGCTTTTTTGTACAGCTAAAGAAGAAGGTGAAATGGACCTGAAGTAAGAACAGAATGCGTCTTCTCTAATAGTTTTCGTGAAAGAAACAAAAGTATAAGTGAAAAATATGCAGAAAGTTTAAGAAAAGTTCATAAGTGGTACTATATAATTTTGATTGTGAAAAATACGGGTTTTTTTTCTGTTACAAATTCACTGCGCTGTACATCAACCTAAGGCCCCTATATATACAAGCCGACGCATCAGCTTAAGATCAAGCCTTTTTTAGATCGGAGCGCGTGTTTGAGTGGTTGCCTTTTTCTGGCGAGTTTATCGCGTTGGCGATTGTTCACTGTAAGCAATTATTAGCGGCGCGTGAATTGTTTATAAAATAAAATATTATTTTCTGCAAATTTGGCGAAATCCGAAAACTTTGCTGTGGTAACCCCCAAGCAGTGCAAACAATAAAAAAATCCGATCCAAAATGGATAAACTTAAGCTGATGCGTCGGCCTAACTATATTAGCGGCTCTAGGTCAACCTACACAATTTTAAAATTTCACTATAGTTGGGGCGCACCTAACCTAGCAGTATTGTAAAGGCTACCCAGATCCTAATTGAAACATTATGACGCTGACTGGTTGGTTTGCCCCAAGTATGGATAAAGTTTTTGCACAAATTCCTACTGTAAAAAGCAGCAAGCTTGGCCCTCGCACTCAGTACAATGGGGGTGTTTCCTGCAGGCAGAAGTACTACTTTTAGTCCACTGAAATTGATAGAATAAGCAAAAAAATAATAACATGGACCCAGAAAATACTTTCATTTTCCCCAACAGTTATTTTTTAATTAATTTTTTAAAATGTTCTAATTTTTCAAACAAGGCATGGTCTTTAGTCACAAATGATGCACTTTGGCGCATCTTTCCACGTTATGATAATCAGGAAGCGAATTAAAAATTGCGCTCTACGCTTGCTATCAACTATATCGTTGCCAATACACGTGAGTAAAGATGAGAATTAAATATTTTGCTCTGTGCATAGCAACAGTGATTAGCATTTCATCATTAATAATGTCCATCCGCAGAAGCGTAAACATTAAAAGCGCACGGATTAATATTATTTTTTTTTAAATATTAAACTTAAACAAATTATTTGAAAAAAACAATCAGATCCTGTTTTTTAAGCATGCTCTTTCAGAAAAAAAAAATACTTTTAAAATTTTGGAAACGACCCCATTGAAAGACCAGCTTAAAAACACTGATTCGTATTGTTCTGTGATTGCAATTTACAACAAAGAGAAAAATAGCTGTCCTGCTCTATTACGCTCTTAACTATACATTCCAAAAACCGGAACAAACAGAAAACGTGAGGAGATTTTAATAAAGCGTTTACATTAATATTAAGTACTGAAACAGAAAAATATAAATAAAAGCTCCTTTTTAATGAGTTATAAGAATTAAATTTGTTTCTCAGGGGAAAACATTCAACAACAGACTTTCAGCAAAATATTACCTGGTAGAGAAGATTCAGGAACAGTTGCAGCATACATTGATTTTCTGAAACTCTGGTTTATTATTATTTGCATCCTGAAAAAAGTTAAGCTACATAAGTAAAATAAAATCATGGACCTAAGAGTCGTTAGCTGAAAAAAAGCTTAAATATTTTGTGCAATGACACTCTGAAATCACCAAATTTACCTGCTTTTTAATTTTATTTATGTTATATGAAACATTCGATATCAGCAAAGAAAAAAAACAAAAAAAAGATGCAAATATATTGTACCCGCACAAAAAATATAATAGAATAGATTTGCCGAAACGACTTTCTGAAAAAAATCCTTGAAATATTTATTTGGATCATAGTTTTCAACTTAATATTCATTATTTAACTTAGCTGTTTATTTTTTTTTTTTTTTAATCTTACCTTAACAGTAATCTTGACTGTAGTTGTGACTACTCCATTGCCGCCATCACTAGCTTGCACAGTCAAAAGTATTCTGAATGAACAAAAGAGTTATGTTTATAGATAATTTAAGGGCATAAATTAAAACTGGATGTTTAAATTATTTTCTCATCTTTAGCAAAAAATTCATTGGAAACATAAAATTCACAGAAAAAAGTATAAATTTTGGGAGCATAACTTCTAACATGCGTACATGCGATAGCACTATCCACTTTTTTGTATTCGCGAAAAAAAAAATCACCCAAAAATCAGCCTTAATTTTTCCATTTTGCTAGCCCCCCGAATGAATTTTTTTTCAACCCGAATACACCGTGGATATATGACATGTGGTATATGGCCAAAAAAACGGATGATTACCCGTAATATGCATTTTGGACGATCCCTGAATTAATTACAACGAGTTTTCTCGTGACGTCTGTACTTACGTATGTGCGTATTTACGTATGTGCGTATGCCGTATGTGCGTATGTATCTCGTATAACTCAAAAAACGGTATGTCCTAGAAAGTTTAAAATTTGGGTACGTAGGCTCCTGGTGGGGTCTAGTTGGGCCACCTCGCTTCTTGCTTGCCATTTGGATGTTTCCAAAGGGGGGTCTTCTACACCTTTTTCGGGGGAAATCATTGTTAATTTCAATGTCAAACTCAGGTGGTGTTATAATTTGGGAAACATTTGGCAATATATCTCCAAGCTTTTGGTCGCCAAATTTTAATCGCCAACTTGGCGACAAAATTTGGCTTTTTTTTTTAAAAACCTGGATTCATTTTGGGCCACTGTTGGTGATAGTTGGGAGAGTTAACCATTACATCACATTTAAATGTCCAATAATGGGAAAAATTAATCTGTATAAAACTTCTTTTTGCTTCAGTTCGCAACAAAACTTCGGGTAAAAATATTTCAAGTTTTCTTTGCTTACACCAAGGAACTATTATCATTAAATTGAAGTAAAAAGAATTCATGTGATGTCATCAGCTCGTTCCATCTTTGAATCCTGATAAAATCACCACACCTGAATATTAAGTATTCTCAATGTTCATAAGCATGAAAAATACTCACTGATCTGTTTTCAACGCCGATACGTCCAATCCGTTTCTTTGAGTGACAGATATTTCTCCCGATCTTCCGTCGATAGCAAAATATGTTATGACTGTTTTCCGGCAATTATGGAATATTGGACGACAGAAGTAGCATCTGCATCAACAGCCTGTTGAGAAAAGGAAGTCATAAAGGAAGGGAAATATTTAAAACAATAATTTTATACGAATTTTTTTCGAAAATTGAATGCATAAAAACATAAAAAAAAAGCAATTGAAAAAATGGTCGTACAAAAGTTGTACCATGGAGACTTACTATGCAAAAAAAAAATAATAATAAAAAATTAATTTGAATTATGACATCTTGAATCAAATTATGTTTTTTCGCAATCACGAGTGTGTGTATGGTAGGCATGTGTGTTTGTGTGTGAGGGGGGGGTTTGTGTGCACGGGTTTATGTGTATGTGTGTTTGAGTCTGTGTGCTGGCATAAGTGTGTTGGTAGTTGTGTGTATGAATGTGTATGTGTGTGGGGGGGTATGTGTGGTGGGCATATGTGTTTTGTGTCTGTGTGTGTATGTATGCGTGTGTGTATGTGTTTGTGTGTGTATGTGTTTTGTGTGTGTAGGTGTATGTGTGTATAGGTGTATGTGTGTGTAGCTGTATGTGTGTATGTGTTTGTGTGTATGTGTTTGTGTGTGCGTGTATGTGCGCGTGTGTGTGTGTAGTTGTGTATGTATGCGTGTGTGTGTAGGACATGGATGCAACCTGGAGACGGCTTTCGCTATAGGAGCAGCAATCGTTAGGAGCCAGCCGGTCCACGGTGATGGTGCGGAGGGTGGCGGTGGGAAAAATAAAATGATAGGACATCAAAAAACAGTCAAATGAAAGCAAGAAGCAATCGTGATTGCTCAATAATAATAATAATTTCATAATAGCTATTTTCATTTAGCCAGCTTTGACAGAAGTGATTTCAAGGACAATGGCGTCCCCCTCGTATAACACGGTTAAATTCGTTCCGTGTAGTATCAAAACCATGTTTTTACGAGACTTTTTTAAAACTAACGTTTTTACTTATTTTTAATACTGATTATGAATGTGCATGAGAAAAAATCGGGTTAAGGTGTATCGCGTTATATCGAAACCGCGTTATTCGAGACTTAAAAATAGTGTAAATCAAGGGATGTATACCGTGTTGTATCGAAAACCAAGTTTCATGAAAACAAAGTAAAAATATTAGAGTTATTATCAAGCATTAACAGAATGTATAACACAAAAATGAAATTCCATCTTTTATAAACATAACATTCCAGTTATATCAAAACCCTGAGGTATTTAAATTCCGAGTTTCGTACCGTGTTGTAGAAGTACCGTGTTATACGAGGGACGCCTGTATAGCGTACTTTTACAAAAGCATAGGAGAAAAAAAAAACAATAAAATAATGCCCTCTTTAATTATGCAATGCACCTCCGATTCTTTTCGTTCATTACTAGCGTAAACTTTAAAAAACATTGAGCAGCACGTAAAGTAACAAATTCAATCACCAACTTTGTTATGAAGTTTGCCACAAAGCTTAATGATAATGGGGGGGGGGAGGGGGGATTGGTTTGAATTATTCAATACTGCAAAGACAAATACTTTTTCTGCTCTTTTCTGTGCGATGGAATATTCGTGACAAGTATACTAAACATTTATACATTAAATTAGATAAATGTGAGCATCAGAAATTACGAATAAATTATATTCAAAAGCTTTTATGAATGATGACAACATGCTGCGCAAGCCTACGTTCTCATTCTGGTCAATGTATCTGGTCGGGCCGTGTTATGCGAGACTTAGAAATGCTCCAAATCAAGGGATGTGCACCGTGTTATATCGAAACCAAGTTTTACAGAAACAAAGTAAAAACTTATTAGAGTTATCAATCATTAACAGAATGTTTAATGATTGATAACATTCTGAAAAAAAGATTATAATTCGCGAATTTTTAGAGTTTGTTTATTCCAGATTTTGTAATGCCATCACCGTTATCAAAGTTTATGCATAAGCTTAGAATTTTACTCGTTTTAACTGTTAATTTGTACACAAAAATTTTTCATTTTTTAGTTTTTTTTTTGGAAAAAAAACTGCATATTGAAAATATTTGAAATTTATAACTGAAAGCGATTTAGTTAACGACATACAAACTCAAATAATATATATCTCTTTCCTGCATTTTTATGTTGAGTGAAAAAAAAAGTGAAATAAGCTGTAAGGGAAACATTAAATTTACGAAAAGAATTCTTTTCATTTTTTTGGTATACTTATATAACTTAAATATATACAGAAATTCTTTTTTTTAATGAAAAAAACTTTCATACAGTAGTCCAGTGAAAGGTGTTTAGCTTCCCATCCTTTTTATTGCAAGAATGTGAGTTCTTTCCCCGTGTTAAAGTAGTTCTTACCTGTACTCGAAGGGGAGTATCAAATTTCAAAGCACCTTCGTCGATAGTTGCCGAGTACGATTCGTGGAGGAAGGCAGGTGCATTGTCGTTTGCGTCTGACAAAGATAAAGTCAAACGGCACCACGGTGGCCAAACCCTTGCCCAGTTCATCCACGGCCTGATAGGATAGGTAGTAAGTTGGCCTCGTCTCGAAGGTCTAGACAGTTTCCCAGATCCAGGGGTTAGACATGGAGCAACAGTTATAAACGCCGGATGTTTCGCCCACATGGAATCTAGAAAACACACAGATGTTTTGATATAGATTTTAATACTGCCGTGTGCAGGTAAAGGGCAGTAACTGCAAATTTTTTCATTTTTCAATTTTTTGCATTTATGTGAATCTATTGTACGTTACCTTTATTGTACAAGCTCGCTTATTTCGGTTTCCCGCTGAAAAAAAGGACGCGAAAAAGACGTCTAATTTCAACATTTCCCTGTTGTTAGTATTGAATTCAAAAACGCGTTTCTTCAAATATCTCGAAAACCCGTTTTCTGCAGTTACTGCCGTTTACCTCCACACGGCAGAATATTTCATTGTGTGTGGCAATAGGCCGGATATTATATGAGGCAGTGAGAAGCAAAGGGGATGTAAGTGGCACAATTAAAAATTTGGAGATAACCAGTACAAAGGGTAGGTGAACCCCCTCCTCTGTCTTGGGGCAAGAGATGGTACTAGTAGCCCTGGTAGGTTCCGGTACACATTTTGATTTAGAAAAAAAAATTCAACGAAAGCCTACCTAGGATCTGATCTTTGAACGGGGTTTTACTCAAAACTTTTAAAATGTCCTCTTGCATCCCTTTGCTTCCTCACTGTCTCATATGTGTTTCCTTAAGGGTGAGTAACTTTGTGAAATAGGATCGTTTTCGAAATTTTAGAAGTTTTTTTTTTTTTTGAAAGAGCAGGCTTAATAACATAGGATTTGACAATTTTGAAAATAATTTGACTATGTTTATTGTTTTTTTAACAATTATTTTTTATCAGTGCACAAATTCAATTTAATTTTTACGCTTCTGCACAAGTCATCACAAGTGATGAAATCAACTGATGGCATCAGCGCAGAGCGAAATATTTAATTCGCTTCTTAGTTATCATAACCTGGAAAAGCGGTAGACATCAAGTGCAAGCATTCAGTCCGCTAGAGGAGTAGCGCGCCAAAGTTCATCAAACGCGAAAGAAAGATGCGCCAAATTGCATCATTTGTGACGTCATAAAGACCACGCCTTGTTTTGAAAAAATCGGACATTTAAAAAAAATTAATTAAAAAACATTAAATGGTTTTAAAAATAAAAGTTTTAAAAAAAGTTTCTCTATTGTTTTTCTTTTCTTTTTTTCTTTTTTTTTTTTTTTGTTTTTGCTCATTTTATCAACTTTAGTGACTAAAGGTAGTACTTTCGACTGATTGAAACAATTTCATTACTCTCTTCATTACTCTTTTTTTAACTCTTAAAACATGTAATCCAAACGTGCCGCACAGTAAAATTGTTCAACAATGCAAAAAAAAAAAAAAAACCTGTTAACTCTTTCACTTTGTTCCAATTTCTTATTTTTATTAAACCTTTGTCTCTCGAAATCTCAGTATCACGAATTTTTACTTTCTTCTATATCTAATATATAGAAGAAAGTATTGGATTCGTGCAAATTTTCGAATTTCGAATTTTGGACGGATTCGAACGTTTTGAGGTGTGCTGAGTCCATTTCGACTATTTTTTGGAAAATGTCTGTCTGTCTGTGTGTGTGTGTGTGTGTGTATGTGTGTGTGTCACGTCTGTGTGTGACCAGTTTTTTGTGGCCGCTCTACAGCAAAAACTGCCGCATGAAATCGAAACGAAATTTGGTACACATATGTGCCCCTATGTGCCCATTGGTTTTTTGGCACGAATTCCTCCAAGGGGGGGTGGAGCAATGGGGAACGTTTTTTGAACTACGCGTGCTTGCTATTCCTCAGGAAGTAACTGGCGGAATCAAAACAAAACTTGGTCCATAATGTTGCCATTAATAGGAACAGGAGCTGATTCAAATTTTGGTGTCAATAACTCAAACGGGGGTTGAGCTATAGAACGTTTTTTGTCGTCAATTGTGACCTGCTGTATCTCAAGAAATAATGAACGGAATGAAAGAAAAAATTTATCGGCAAGTAGCCCTTAGTAGGTATAAGAAGCTGATTTTATTTTGGTGTCAACAGCTAAAAAAGGGGGTGCGCAATCGCCCGTTCTTTTTTTCCATTGTGATTGCCTTATCTCAAGAAGTAAATGCTACGTTCTGGTTGAAATTTGGAATATATGTGAATCCATATGTAAAGAGGCTTTGGTTCAATTTTGACGCCCAATCGCTTCCAAGAGGTGTTGATTTTTTTTTTTTGAATAAAAATAGCTTTATTAATGCAACAATAAGAAAGATAAATCGTATTAGATTGTCGTCTGCGTATTTCTCGTGATTTTTAATTGTATGGAAATGATCGGAAAATATTATCTCAATGATTTAAAATTTTTAACTGTTTGCCATCTTATGTTTGTTAACAAATAAAATATTTGTAATTAATTCAAGCAAGGCTTTTTAAAATAACTTTCAATTTTCGCTCTTTGCTTTGCTTTTGCAATAATTCAGACATTGGGATGGTCCGTCAAGTTTTTTGCATGCGTAATTTTTGTTTTTTGTTGGGAATATTGCTTCCTTGTCAAGCATGGGGAGGGATCAGAAAAAAAAAAGAAAAATATAGAAGAAAGTTTCGTGATGGCCACAACATACTAGTTCTTCTGTTCCGAGAAATTCGAGATAGGGTATAGGGTCGAATGAAAACGAATATAACTGTCACCACACAATAATTAAGTATATAATTTTTTCATAAATATTTCTATGATTTTTTCATTTAAACAAAATCAGGTTGAACAATTGTTTTTAAGAATAGGAACACAAATAAAACAGGTCCAAATATATTATTTCACTTCAAAACTTACTTTTCAGCACCATTTCCAAAGATTGAATAATGTATTCCAGCTTCTCCAAATTTCCCCCGTGTCCTCCTGTCAGTTGCCTGTAGAAAGCAAACATGGTAACAAAATAAATCTATTATTCTCCTTTAATAATTTATTGTTATTATAAATTTTTTATATAACTAATATTTTTTTCATGGATTTCGAAATGATTTTCAAAGTAGTGAATAGTGGTCTATGCTGCATCACACTGCTTATACTAACGCTTAAATGTTAGAAATGTCCGAAAAAAATTAAAATGCTATAGCATTTCTTAGCAGGTTTATATTATATTATTACATAAACGAAATTTGAATATGAGGGACTTGTTTTGGAAAGTGTTTAACTCAAAAAATGAAAGTAATTTGGCTTTATTTTCTAGAAAAGAGAAAGATTCTGCAAATCATGAAGTGCTGTATTTCAGCACAAATCCGTCATTCAGAAATTATTGAGGTGACGACTAACTTTAGCGAGCCGCCTGTGTAATCATCGCATTAGTAAATAATAATGATAATAATAAATATTAATAATAATAACACTAGTAATAATAATAACAATAATAATAATAATAGTAATTATAATAATAAAATAATAATAATAAACAATAGTAATAATGATAAAGTAATAATAATAATGATGATGATGATGATAATAATAATAACAATAACAATAGTAATAATAGTAATAATGATGATGATGATGATAATGATGATGATAATAATAATAATAGCAATAGCAATAATAGTAATAATAATGATGATGATAATAATGATGATGATAATAATAACAATAACAATAGTAAATAATAATAATAATAATAATAATAATAACAATAATGTCTATCATAGACTTCACAAAAAATGTTTATAATGACGATGATGATGATGATAATTGAAACAATAATAATATCATTATCACCTACATCCTTATTAAATCGTGAAATAATTGGACGATTTTAAATTTCCTATCCAATAAAAAAGTGGTTGTACTTACTGTGATTGTATCGACTACAGTTTCCAGCGTGAGCATTTTCAATGGGGACACTCGCTTTATATTCAGTTCTTTCAAACCGGGGAACATTGTCATTAGTGTCTAAAATGTTGACAGTGACGGTGCCAGTGCCGGAAAGTTTGAGGATTAGTAAAAGCTTCTTTTGCAACAACCTGTGTTAGTACAGTTGAACAAAAATCACATTAAAAGAAAAATCAATCTTAGTATTTCGTTTTCAGTGCAAACTTCATGCTTAGAACTTTATAACAAGTTATGATTTTACGGAATGTTTATGGGAAATGATATTAATTTATGTTTGTAAATGTCAATGACCTTTGTTTGAAAACTTTTACTCACCAACAAAATGAATTTCCTCTGATTTGGATTTTCGTAATCAAGGGGGACCATTTGCTACTCGAATGCTGACGGAAGTAGATCCTGTCGCCAAGCTCGGTTCAACGCTAAATATACCGGAATCATCCAGCAGTTCAATATTAAATACAGAGTTCGAACCCTTAAAAATAAAAAAAAAACATTTTATTCATGATGTAATGCATTATAGTTTCATTGTATTTTAGAATCGGCGTGTCAAGGTCAAAGCATTTTAACCACTTTCCACTCTTTATCCCTTCTAGTTGCCATAGTTATGGCACTAAAACAAAAGGTTCAAAAGTTTCTTCCCCCACTTTGCTTCTGCAAACACAAAACGTTTGGGGAGAAAAAATTCATCGTGCCGTCGTAGCTATGGGAAAAGTATTTAGCACTGACACGCCCGCGCCGATTCAAAGAACTATAATAGATAGGAAAAGATGAATAAATTTTGGAAAAAAAAATCTACAACCAATTTTTGTTTAATGGAAAATTAATTTAATAAGCAATTAATAGTTTTTCCTAGTTTGAAGGCATTCGTCTTATAATGTAAACAAAAAAAAAAGCATTGCACTGACGTTAAGATTTATTTCGTTCAAATGCCATTGCATCAAACTTGTTCAGTGTTTTTTTTTTTTTTTTTTTGAAAAAAAAAAAAAAAACTTTTAAAATAGAAATTGCCACATATTCATCTCTGAGCCTGATAACGTAGTAAAATTGAAAAAAGTTTAAAGTTAGTAACTTTAAATAAGTTTTGAATTTTATCTTCCTGAAAAATTTGGCATTAAACTAAAGATTGTTTTCAGTTTAACACATGTAAAAGAAATAATTAAAGTAAATAAAAGTTTACAGTACTTTTTATGGCATTTACAGGATACTTTACATCCTAAAATACTCTTTGACGCATATTATGTATCTTACATAGCTACACGTGACAAAGCCAACATTACGTTTGAAATAGAAAAAGACGTGACATTATTCAATTGAAAACAATGCATCCTTATAATTAATCTTTAAAAACCCTCATATCAGATTCTTTTCAAGTTCTAACTCTCAAGTGAAACTATTAAGCTTAGAAAAAATTGTTTTTTTATTTTACTAACAACATAATATTAAAATTAAAAACGTGATAATTATGGAAATAAAAAGTGGAAAGTAAAATTTTTTAAAAGTAAAAATAGTGACATTTACTAAAATAATGCGGAAGTTACGTAATAACTGAGAAATTTGCAATACAGTGCAGAACCTTTTATCCGGGAACCAAAAAACCGGGAAACCAGAAAAACCGGCAAACCTATTGCCGATTTTCCCGCCATTTTTAAAAAATGCGCATTTTTGGCAATTTTTGAAAAAACTAAGTATTTTTTTTGAAACACCTAAAAGAATATGAGCGGTTTCTTAATAAATACCATGTTACTCATCTATAATTCGGGAAAAATGTTTACAAAAACGAACTTCAGAGGGTTATTCTTAACGCGGGGCAACATTTCCGAAATATTTTTCTTGAATTAAAAAGTAATTTTTCGTCTTTTTTTTCCAACTGAATACTAACGAAATGAATATTGTCACATTCTAATGCAATATTTTATTGAATAGTCCTCTAATTAAAAGCCGTTTGGAGCGTAAGTGACGTCGGAAAAGCGCGGGAAACACCGAAAACCAGATTTGCGGAATTTTTTGGATAGTTGATGGTGGAACATAGAAATCGTTAAAACGCAAGACTCATAAATCAAATTTCTATTGGTATGAACTTAATGCAAAAGCAATAGTTATCAATAACTACCGTAATCGCAAAACACCAAACCTTTACAAGAAATTAAAAAAAGAAAAAAAAAAGCGCGTCAAGAAAACAAATTTCTTTCATACACTAAGTGTAGAAAAAATCGCACATTTATGTTCAAAAACTTGTTACTTGCCCTTCCCTTCATTTTCTTTTGTTTTAAAACATGGAAAAGTGGGGTTTTTTCCCCCCTTTTCAAAATAAATGTGAGGGTCTCAGGTCCTTAGGGATAACTTTCAATAATAAAGCATTTCTGAACTGTTTTCTTCTTATTTTTAATATGTATTACTTATTTATTATAGTAATTTAAGTTTTCATAAACAAACGGCCAATTGCGCTTTTTAGCGATCCACAAAAACCGGGAAAATTCAGATATCCGGGACAGCGATGGTCCCCGAACTTCCCGGATAATTGGTTCTCTACTGTATCAGCTTTTATAGTAACACGAAAATACGAATACATACACGAATGTATTTCGCCTAAATTTTAGATGAAGGAATTTGGATTTATACGAGATGTGTTGAAGTTAAAATATCTTATTCAAAGGTCTAAGACTTTAAAAAATCTATTTTGAAACTGATTCTAATAATTTGAAGCGCATTTGAAGCTACAATTGCTTGCAATCTTTCCATTCGCAGTGGTAAGTTACAACTTATGAAGCCGCAACGCAACAATATAAAAAGGAAAAAAAACGATATTAATAATATAAAATAGTGAATCATGTTTACACATACAGTTAAAATGCAAAAGTATAAAATTTCTAGTCAGAAATAGGAGCAAATTGGTATCATTTTGTACCCACATTTAATTCAAATGAGGGAAAATCATTTATGTAATCCAACACATAATGAAATAGTTACATAATTGCACGAATAACAATTCATTTTCTTTTTCAGAAACTTTAAGAATTTGAAGAAAAAAAAAGGTATTTTTAGTGACTTTGGAACCAATCAACAATTCAATATCATATAGAAATCTTAAAAGGGTATTAAAAAAAAGTGTGTGCTTACACTGTCAGTGTCTTGAACAAACATATCCAAAATTTGGAAATGGTGTCCCGTTTGCCACGTTCTCATTCACGTTCACTGTATAACTGATCTTGTTGAATGTGGGAGGCTCATCGTTCACATCTCGGATGGTAAATCGTCAACGCCCGCCACCGTTTGATGCTTCTAGTCCCTACAGCCAGAGCACCGTTGGACATCACTTCAGTCGCCTGGCAAGTAGGACGGATAATCGGTTTAATAAAGGAAATAATACAAAAAAAAAATTGAATTTTTCCCATTAATTCAAATTATCTTTGTTTGCAATCACGAGTGTGTGTGTGTGCGTGTGTGTGTGTGTGCGTGTGTGTGTGTGCGCGTGTGTAGATGTGTGTGTTGTGTGTAGATGTGTGTGTATGTGTGTACGTATTCGAGAGCGTGTAGGTGTGTGTGTGTGTGTGTGTGTGTATGTGTGTGTATGTATTCGTGTCTGTGTGTAGGTGTGAGTGTTTGTATGTTTTTTTGTGTGTGCGTGTGTGTAGGTATGTGTGTGTGTGTATGTATTCGTGTGTGTGTGTAGGTGTGAGTGTTGTATGTTTTTTTGTGTGTGCGTGTGTGTAGGTATGTGTGTGTGTATGTATTCGTGTGTGTGTGTAGGTGTGAGTGGGAAGGTGTGTGTGTATGTATTCGTGTGTGTGTGTAGGTGTGAGTGTTGTATGTTTTTTGTGTGTGCGTGTGTGTAGGTATGTGTGTGTGTATGTATTCGTGTGTGTGTGTAGGTGTGAGTGTGAAGGTGTGTGTGTATGTATTCGTGTGTGTGTGTGTGTAGAAGTGAGTGTTGTGTGCGTTTTGTGTGTGCGTGTGTGTATGTGTGTGATGTTGTGTGTATGTATTCGTGTGTGTATGATGGTATGTGTATGTATTCGTGTGTGTGATGGTGTGTGTATGTATTCGTGTGTGTGTGTGTAGATGTGAGTGTGTAGGTGTGTGTAGGATATGGACGCAACCTGGAGACTGTTTTCGTTAGAAGAGCAGCATCGGGAGGGGACGGTGGTGCTGCAGTTGGGGGCGGGGGAAAATAAAATCATAAGAATTCAAAACAGTCATGTGAGAACAATAAGCAATGTAATAGCTCAAAAATTACGTAATCAAACACATAGTTAAATAAGATAAATAAATACCTTTGTGCTGAAAAGTAAAGTAAGAAATAACAACGCCAAAAAGCAAATTGCAGATTACAGCAGACAAGTGTTTCGGTGTTACAAGGAACGCGTTTTTCAATGCAAAAGAGATGAGCTTATGGATTAAAAAGCATCAGAGACAAAAGCTTTTGTCCTTGATGTCTTTTCATCCATAAGCTCATTTCTTTTGCATTGAAAAGGGCGTTCCTTGTAACGCCGAAACAAGTGTCTGCTGTAATCTACAATCTCATCACAAACAACCCTGTTGTAAAAATTTCCCCGCCAAGAAAACCTTTTACTTTTTCGCACAAAAAAGAAAACCTGCATCCTAAACCCAAAAACCCTCAGCCATAAAAAGTTATGATATCTAATTTGCCCGCCAAGTATCTGCCAAACTATTATCCTCCCTCTTCTCCTTTTTCATCACAGCTACTTCCATTAGAACCTCCTCCCACCATCAACTCCTCAGAAATATGGATAGATCTTTTAAATTGTTTATCTTGTTTGGCGGGAAGCTTTTTGATCACCAAGCAACCACTTCACTTTGAAAAGCTTCCATTATTTTCACACAATCGGTTATATATGTACGTTTTCAAACTTTGTAAAAGTCCTAAAAATTTTTAGAAACGTGAAATTTTCCGCTTTGTTTTTTAGATAGGTTTTCATGCCTTTACAAAAAGCTAACTATTTTGTACGAAGCGATTTTTTTTTTTTTTTTTGCAAAAACTAGAAACAATTTTCCCTTTTAGTTGATGAGAATATTTTTCCTTGTTTCGTGCATAACAAAAAATTTTGCATTTGAAAAGTATTTTAATAACTTATTTCAGTATTTTAGCAGTAATTTCCAAAGTTCATAGTGATATTTTGACCTCTGATATAAACACGACCTTACTTTTATGCCAACGTTTATCACGCCATTGGATGACGGAAAAATTTCTTTGTCCAATAGGCGCGCTGTTCTCAACTCGCCACTGATTGGATGAATGGTAAAGAATTCCTCAGGATCTATTTAACAAAACACAACAGTTAGAAAGTAAAAAAACATGACTAGAGAACTATTAAGGTATCCGACTGCGTTCGAAGACATTTTTTTGAAAAATAACTTGGAAAAAATTTTAAATGTTATTTTTTAACTAATGTTTCGAAACTATGAAAAAAATTTAAAAACAAGCTTTCGAAATGTTATTTTTTTAAAAAAGGACAAATTTGAAGAAAAAAAGCGAAAAAAAACGTATCTTTCGCTAACAGCTATTTACAAAATTTGGTTCTAATTACACATAAATCCTTGTTGTAGTACATTTGTATGACAATGTGTGTTTTGCGCTAAATGATTTCTTATTTTTCAAAAAAGTTCTGAAATATCGCCGAACAAAGTTCCTATACTGGTACTTTTTCGTAAACAAATGCTTTTGGTTGCACTTATCCGCGTGAAAATATTCTTTAGTAATGAAATTCCGCTTACCTTTCAGAGGAAAACATCAAACATATTACAGAGAACTATCTCAGAAAATTTCACATCAATGCTCGAATAACTTTTTGAAATGTCATTGTTACAGTAGACAACTTTCTTCAAAAATATCATTCTTCAGAATGATATTTTCATTCCTCAGAAAAGCATTTAAATACAATTTCCGGTCTGGAGTTTAGTATGCGACTCTGAAATAGTACAGCTATAACTCCAGTTGTAATTAATGTAGAGTAAAAAAAAAAACAATTTTGGAAAGCTAATAAATCAGACTACAAAACGAAAAAAAAAAAAAGAAAAATTAATTTGAATTTTGTCATCTTGAATTCAAATTATGTTTTTCGCAATCACGAGTGTGTGTTTGTATGTGTGTGTGTGTGGGGGGGGGTATGTGTATGTGTGTAGGCATGTGTGTTTGTGTCTGTGTGCAGTCATGAGTGTGCGGGTAGTTGTGTGTATGAGTGTTTGTATGCGTAGGGGCGGGGTATGTGTATGTGTGTGTAAGCATAGGTGTTTGTGTCTGTGTGCAGGCATGAATGTGTGGGCAGTTGTGTGTATTTGTGTGTATGTGTAGGTGTCTGTATGCATGCGTGTGTGTATGTGTGTAGGGGTATGTGTGTGTATGTGTGTGTATGTGTATGTGTGTAGGGGTATGTGTGTGTATGTGTTTGTGTGTGCGTGTGTGTATGTGTTTGTGTGTGCGTGTGTGTATGTATGCGTGTGTGTGTAGGATATGGACGCAACCTGGAGACGGTTTTCGCTAGAGGAGCAGCATCGTGAGGCCGGCCGACGCGACGGGTGGTGCTGCCAGAGGGTGGGAAAAATGATAGCACGCCAAAAACAGTCAAATGAAAGCAATAAGCAATCGTGATTGCTCAAAAAAAAAAACAAAGTTACGAATATTTCATCGAAAATGTCGATTTTAACGCAGTCGGATACATTAAATTTATAAAGCACACTAAATAATGAGACTTTATTGTTTTGTTACATAATTTAACTGTAGCTTACTTGTCACTAAGTCGTATGTAATGTTTCTTGAATCTCCTTCGTCACCATCATTCGCTTTTATAGTCATTACAAGTGTTCCCTGAAGGAAAACGGAATGTTAAATAAAGAATTTGAAACTTTAGTTTCAATAGTTCAAGTTATACCGTGGCAATTTTAAGTTTGTTATTCAGTGCAAAGTCTGTACCTCAAACTTCGGAATTCTCCAAAATGCGGAAATTTTGCTGACATGCATTTAAAAATTAATCCTCATGTATGTAATAGCAAATTCACTGATCGATTAACGCTTTGACGTCATCAACAATGAAACTCGCGCCGTAGCATGATAATTTGATAATATGTTTTGGTAATCCTATTCCTATTCAGAGTCACAACTGACTACAACTGTATTTATGTCGAGGACTGCATACTAAGTGTCTTGCCTCCATTATTTTATATACCGATAGATGGCAGCACCATCACCGGATCGAACAGTTAATGAGAATTGAGAACTAGTCCAGGAACTAATAGCTACCTGGTGCTAGCACCCCCAGAGGTATCGTTTCACTTGGAGGACATTGAGACCACGAGTATATTTAACGTCGCGCAGTCCCCTTTAATGACGACGGTGGATCTTCGACCATCGAGGTTCGAACTCAGGACCCTCCGGCCGCGAATCCGACACTCTACCGATCGGGATACCACGGCCCCAAGTTTTGGTAATGTTTCACATGCAGGTAAATGCTTTATTTTGACGAGGCTTAACTAGATCTGGCATCTTAAATGTTTTACTGGGTAAGACTGTACTTTAAAGAGAATGAAAAAAATAAAAAGGGGTCAGCAATGAACGCTATCTACTGGAGTTTAGGTTATGTTCTACATAATTCTTATTACAAATCCGTACTGTTGCTATCTTTACTAATAATAAAACTGAAAGTATCTCTGTCTGGATATCTCTCTGTCTGTCAGGATCTCTGACGCGCATAGCGCCTAGACCGTTCGCCCGATTTTCATGAAATTTGGCACAGAATGAGTTTGTAGCATAAGGGGTGTGCACCTAGAAGTGATTTCTTAAAAATTCCATTTTATTCTTTTTCTATTCCAATTTTAAGAACATTTTCCCGAGCAAAATTATCATAAGATTAACGAGTAAATTGCCAAGTTATCATAACGTGGAACCGTAACATGGGTAAGCCAATTGGCGAGAAATTCATTATACATTATTTGTAAATATACATGCGAACCAAAAGACCTTTCAATTTTCTACTGCGTGCGGGTGCCACTAGTCAAAAATAAAAGTAATTATAAGAACTAAATGTACTTAAAAAAAACACAAGCATATTCGTATTTTTATCGAAAATGCAAATGATATTCCTCAAATTATTGTTCTTTAATCTGGTTAGCTTAGCGGCATTTTGTCCTACTTATTCTGTAACAACTGATGACTGACCAAACAGTCAAAAAAAAAAACTCTGAACCAAAAAAAAAAAAATACATTTTCTTTAAAAAGTATTTTTGAAAAAAAAAAAAAAAAAAACTTCAATGGTTCATAAGCCAAAAATAATTTGGTTGAAATAATTTATTAATTCATCTTTTCAGTTGAAATATAAAACGAAAAATGACACAAGTAAAACTGTTTATGTAATATTTAAAAACAATTACCACTGGAGCATCTTCATCCACAATTCCTGTTAAAGACCCAACGAAAACAGGTGGACGATTTTGTACATCTTGAACTGTCAAAGAAACTTGTGCTGTAGAATTATGACGACCATCCTAAAATTAAAAGAACGTCTTTAGCAAGATTTTCTCTTTTAGTCTTCAGCTCTATTTGACTTTAAAAATTAAAAAAATAATAGTAATAAAAACAAGAAAGGTATTTTGGCAAAACTAAACAATTTTGAAGTTTTTTCGTAAGCGTATTTTCCATATCGATATCTACAAGAAATTTTCCTTTTTCTCTAAGACTGAAACGAAAGCTTGTGTGTGATTTGAAGGACTCAGAACAAGAATGTGATCTGCCACATTATATGAATTTTCAGTTGGCCAACTTTCCGACGCATAAAAATAATTTGTTGAATTTTCAAACCTATTATTCATTCTATATTTTTCAATACATAAAACAGGTATTTTTTTCTCCAAATGACGTAATCCATTGTCATGTTTATTTCCACTTTAGTTATCAGAAACAAAAACTATGATCGAAATGTCACTTCTTGTGGCTTGTCACGTTTTTGCCCCGAATCCTTCATTTCTAAAAATAATTCTGAAGGTGTTACGGAGAAGATAATATGGCATCTTAATGTTGGGAATATAAAACGCAATTAAATATAATATAAGATAAAACAAACCTCTTGGTGTTAATTTATATATAAATAGTATTTTTAATGTAATGAAAGATACAGTGAACATCTGTAGAGCACATATTTTTTTTTCATAACAGTTATAAAAAGTGAAAAGTTAATTATTTACACTTCAATACAATACCATTTCAAATAGTTATTTTTTAATTAAATGAAAAGCGTTTAAAAGAAAGACACGTTGTAAAATTTTTCAGACTTGTGTTTTAAAACTGCAAAGAACCATCTTTTTTATGTAAAAAAAATTGAACTAATGAAAATGAAGACGTTGCAATATTTCGAAAATGTATGCTGTTTTGAAAGTATTTTTGCTTAGGCTTTTTATCACAAAGACAGTTTTTTTTTTTCTAACTACTTCTTTTTTTGTATGTTGTATGTCATGAAATAAAAAACACATAGTCATTTTGTTTTAATATTGATCGAAAGCTTGTTTTGAGATGTATTTATAAATAACAAAGCATTTAAAGAATTAAACTTGCACATCATTAAATCATAACGCATTGTCATATATTTTCAAATAAAAAAGAGCTTTAACCGTTTAAAGTTGCATAAATTTTTGAAAAATCATATCGTTTGCTTGACATGAAGAAAACGATTTATTTAGAGGTATAAAAAAGAAGTAACACGCAATAAAGAATCTAAGAAACACGATTTCGTTTTTAATTTTAAACAAAGAGCATTAATTTTTTCATAAGAAATTTGTGTGAAGTTTTCAGCACGAAAGAAAAAAAAAATGATTTAAAGTTGAAAAACAAAGTATGAAGTACTTGTACTTTGTATTTTCAGAATGTTCAACTGAAGTATTCAAAAAACTGAAATACAATAATAACAAGAAGTTCCGTTCAGAACTAAGCAAGCCTACTTTCCCGTATACCAACATCAACTTTCTAGCATCTTGTCAATATCTCTTAGTTTGCTAAAAGTGCAAATTATGTCAAGCATACCTTTTCAATATTTTGAGTTGATTTCGAAAAACAGAATAAGGTACTTACATCCGCAATTAGTCGTAACTGATAGTTTTCTTTTTCAGTATAGTCCAAACTTTTTCGAAGTATGATGGATGCTGTTGAAGATTGCGGACTAGATGATTGCGTCATAACGGAGAATTTTTCACAGGCATTTGGAAACTAAAATCAAGATTGTAACGTGTATGAATGAGAAATTAACTATTGAAAAACAGTAAAATAGCAAAAAAACAAGAATTGACTGGAAGCGAAATTACATTTAAACTTAAATTTCAGGTTTTACAGTGGTGGTTAAAAAAATGCATCACCCGCGCCGCAAAGGAGAGGAATATCATCTCGACTGCATTCAACACAGAGTCAGGATGATTTGGGGATGTATTTCTGATCAAGGAGTTGGTGGGCTTCACCTTGTGCAAGGTACAGTAAACGCTCAGGTGTATATTGGCATTTTGGAGGAGAAATTGCTTCCTACTATCCGGGATCACTTTACTTCAGTTCCAAACGTCATTTTCGAGGATGATTCTGCTCCGTGCCATAGGGCAAAACTGGTGAGTAACAATTTAAAAACCTTTATCCTGCCATTAGACTTAAATTTACTTGGGGTTAAGTATTTTAAACTCACACGCAGGTTCAGAAATGGAAAAATGAGCATGGGGTCAGCAGTTTGCCTTGGCCCGAAAACAGCCTCGATCTACGTAAATAATTATCGGATTCCTGCTGTTAAATGTTTATTTCATAAGTTTCGCAGAACTTCACATACATTCATCTTTAATCGGTCCACCAAAACTTCTCACATAATCCCATTGTTGTGAAAATGCGAGGGTGATTCAATTTTTTTTACCAGCGATGTAAAAGCAAAACTATTCGACATACCATTGGCCTCAAATTTTGAAAATTTAAAACATACTTAATTTACTTCTGAAAAAGACCCTTAACATTACAGAGAATAAATAACAAGCTAAATGCAATCTTAATATTCAGGCATACTTTTTTAAAGGCCATTTAAAAATACTTTATATTCTCTCACACAAAAAGAATAAACAGTGAGGTATTAAAGTACCTGAGGATTAAAATCACAACGTATCTGAAGAACACCTCCAACATCATCTTTATCTGTCACTTTGATATTTTCTATGATAGTTGCGCCGACAGGGGTGTCCTGCGAATAAAATAAATAGTCGGTGTTGAAATCAAAATGGCAAACACATAGAAAAAGCAAAATTTTAGCTTTTATTAGAAAAACGTTTTTTCAAAGAAATTCATTATATTTTTTTCTCTAGCTTTTCATCAATGATCATGTTGCTTCCTTTAATTTTCATGTAATGGTTTTCAGTAATTAAATTTAGCTTATCAGATAGTTTGAAATATGTTTTCCCGTGAAGAAGACGGTGATAAAGTAATAGGGTCTGGTGGGGTAAAGTGGTCATAAAATCGTAGGTTTTTAACTTTGGTGGATAATAAATCCAAAAAATATTTAAACACTTCAACTTCTTTTGTTGATATTTTACATTGCATTATTAAAGAACACAGTACATTGAAGTTAAGAAAAAAAATATTGATTTAATTAGTTTTACAACACTTTCTTTTCCCTTTGTATTTATGACCACTTTACCCCATGGGATGGGGGAAAGTGGTCATAGCATGGGGTAAAGTGGTCATAGTTAAAAATAAATGTCAAACCATATCAAATAACCATAATATTTGTATATTTCAGTTATTTTTATGGTTACAAGTATATGCACTAATATATGTGTGTATACACGAGTATATACGTGTCGTGTAAACATGAGTAAACACGTTCATATATGAGTAGATACATGTATACAGATACATGCATGCACGTGCCTACTCAAGTATATACGTGTATACACGAGTATATAAGCATGTATACGTGATTACCTAAAGGAGCGCTGGCGTATCTACACGAGTATATATGTGTCATGTTTATATATGTGTTACGTGTATATACGCGTATAAACGAACGTCATATGCATGTATGCACTTGTATCTTGAAACTACACGTGCATACCTGAATATATACGTGTATAGTAGACATATATACGCATATATATACAGGTGTACATGTGGGTACATACACAAGTGTACATAAATGTATATACGGGTATACACGAGTTAATTCGTGGATGCATCCAGTGGGTGTTTGTACGTATCTACTCACGTATATACATGTACATATGGAAGCATGATTATATACGTATGTATACGTGTAAACACAGTTATGTACCTGAAAAGACCAATATACGTACATTTAGGTGCATCTTCATTGCAGTCATTTCTTTCAGCCCCCCCCCCCCCCCGCCCCGTCCCATTTTTTTTCCTTTTTCCTAGTGGGTCTAAAAATAAGAAAGTCTTCAAAATACTACACTTCGCAAGCCCCCTCTACCCACTAAAACCATTAAAAAGCTTCTCAAACACCGGTTTCAGGGCTTCAATGTCGAAAAATTTCCAGGGCAGAATTACCAAACGCCTTGCTTTCTGAAAACTTCGAAAAAGATTTCGTTAAAGATTGTTTTTATGGAGCTTCAATTTTGAAAAACGGCCGAACCCCTAACGTTACAAATATGGTCCACAGTCGCGCTTTTAAGACTTCAATTACAAAAAAATTTTGGACGAGGTCCCGACTGCTCCCGTATGAAATCAGAGAACGTAAAAACTACAATTTCAAAAAATTTTAGGTGGAGAGCATTAAAATCCCCCCACCTAGTATCACTGAATACCTCTTTAAAACTTGGTGTTTTAGGACTTTAATTTCAAAATATTTTTTGGGGAGGGCCCCAAAATCGCCCTGCCGAAGTTAGTCTGAAACTGCGTTTTTTCGACTTCAATTTCGAAAAATTGGGAGGAGAGGTGATGAATTTCGCTTCACTTAAAAAAAAATCAATCGGGGGCAGCTTTAAAAAGTTCTATTTCTTTCATTATACTAACGTCAAAAAATATAGCCTATAATGGCGTTTTTAGGATTTCAATTTCTAAAAATTTCCGCAGAAGGTCCAACGAATTTTTCCTCCCCGAAGCATTACCAGAGACCGTCTAAAACTGCATTCCTAAGACTACAATTCCAAAAAACTTCCGGGAGAGAACCCCCAAACACGCCCCACCAGAAGCGAGAATTTTTTTAAGAGTGCCCCCCTAAAACAATTTTTTGATTGTGCCAATGGTTTACAGTATGAAGTCCTTGACCCACCTCGAAAAAAAAATATCAGGGCACTGTTGCTCCTCTCCCTCTCGAAAAAAAGGAATTTACAAGAGAAACTAAAAAAGGGGTTGAGGGGGGGGAGCTAATCTTCGTATATGAGCCCCCTCCAAAATAAAGACATACATACGCCACTGTCAAATATATTCCAAATTTCAACCAGAACGTAGCATTACTTCTTGAGATAGGGCCCTCACAATGGAAAAAAAAGAACGGGCGATTGCGCTACCCCCTTTTTACTTTCTTCTATATCTAATATATAGAAAAAAGTATTGGATTCGTGCAAATTTTCGAATTTCGAATTTTGACGGATTCGAACGTTTTGAGGTGTGCTGAGTCCATTTCGACTATTTTTGGAAAATGTCTGTCTGTGTGTGTGTGTGTGTGTATGTGTGTGTGTCACGTCTGTGTGTGACCAGTTTTTTGTGGCCGCTATACTGCAAAAACTACCGCATGAAATCGAACGAAATTTGGTAAACATATGTGCCCCTATGTGAACTTGTGCCCATTGGTTTTTGGCGCGAATTCCTCCAAGGAGGGTGGAGCAATGGGACGTTTTTTGAGTTGCGCGTGCTTGCTATTCCTCAGGAAGTAACTGGCAGAATCAAACAAAATGTGGTCCATATGTTGCCATTAACAGGAACAGGTGCTGATTCAATTTTGGTGTCAATAACTCAAACGGGGGTTGAGCTATAGAACGTTTTTTTGTCGTCAATTGTGACTGCTGTATCTCAAGAAATAATGAACGGAATGAAAGAAAAATTTATCGGCAAGTAGCCCTTAGTGGGTATAAGAGCTGATTTTATTTTGGTGTCAACAGCTAAAACCCGTTAGCGCAATCACCCGTTCTTTTTTTTTCCATTGTGAGTGCCCTATCTCAAGAAGTAATGCTACGTTCTGGTTGAAATTTGGAATATATGTGAATCCATATGTAAACAGGCTTTGGTTCAATTTTGGCGCCAATCGCGCCAAGAGGTGCTGATTTATTTTTATTATCATTATTTTTTAGCGAATAAAAATAGCTTTATTAATGCAACAATGAGAAAGATAAATCGTAATAGATTATCGTCTGCGTATTTCTCGTGATTTTAATTGTATGGAAATGATCGGAAATATTATCTCAATGATTTAAAATTTTTAACTGTTGCCATCTTATGTTTGTTAACAAATAAAATACTTGTAATTAATTCAAGCAAGGCTTTTAAAATAACTTTCAATTTTCGCTCTTTGCTTTGCTTTTGCAATAATTCAGACATTGGGATGGTCGTCAAGTTTTTGCATGTGTAATTTTGTTTTTGTAGGGAATATTGCTTCCTCATCAAGCATGGGGAGGGATCAGAAAAAAAAAAAAAGAAAAATATAGAAGAAAGTTTCGTGATGGCCACAACATACTAGTTAGCTGTTGACACCAAAATAAAACCAGCTATTATACCCACTAAGGAATACTTGCCGATAAATTTTTCTTTCATTCCGTTCATTATTTCTTGAGATACAGCAGTCACAATTGACGACAAAAAACGTTCTATAGCTCAACCCCCGTTTGAGTTATTGACACCAAAATTGAATCAGCACCTGTTCCTGTTAATGGCAACATATGGACCAAATTTTGTTTGATTCCGCTAGTTACTTCCTGAGGAATAGCAAGAAGGCGTAACTCAAAAAAGTCCCATTGCTCCACCCCCTTTGGAGGAATTCGCGCCAAAAACCAATGGGCACAAGCTCACATAGGGGCACATATGTGTACCAAATTTCGTTCGATTTCATGCGGTAGTTTTTGCTGTAGAGCGGCCACAAAAAACTGGTCACACACAGACGTGACACACACACACACACAGACATTTTCCAAAAATAGTCGAAATGGACTCAGCACATTTCAAAATGTTCGAATCCGTCAAAATTCGAAATTCGAAAATTTGCACGAATCTAATACTTTCTTCTATATATTGGATATAGAAGAAAGTAAAAATGCTCATTGCTCTAAAAGTTTGACCAAGAAGTAAGACTGGTACGGCCATTACTTGAGAAATTTTCAAGATTTTTTGCTTGAAATTATCGTAGTAAAACATACCATGAACCCCCTTTTCCCCAACATTTATTTTTTTAATTTAAGTATGTTTAAACTATCGTTGGAATTCATACGCACAAAAAAAAAAAAAAAATGCGATAATAAGAAAAATAAAGTATAATTGTTATGAATAAAAATAATTGATATTTCCATGACATAAACTGTATTTTTTGCTTGAAATATAACAGATTTTGAAAATAAATGATGCATTTCACGCGCGTTTTAAATAATCTATGGTAAAGCGTTATGGAAATTAGATGATAGCAAACATTGATTTTTGTTAGTTTTGAGTCACTCTATTTAACGAGTAAGTGATTTAAAAAATCTTTATCTTTTAACGCGTTATTTGAAATAAAAAAGTACTATTACTATTTATTAGTTGCAATGAAAAATGTAATAGAAAAACAAACAATTCATTTAATAAATTAACGAATACATAGAAAAAGAACATAGTATTTTTTAGCATACTATTCACAAAATTTCTTAACTCTGTAACTGGTCAATGTCATTGTAGCATCTGAATAATCATTCCGAATATATCAAAAAGAAGAAAATTGATTAAAATTTTAATGAAGAAGTTTTTCAACACATATTTCCCTAAATTATTTTTTACTGCATAACTTTCTCAAGGAGGAATTTTTATTTCGAACCATATATATACTAGTAAAAAGAAGAACTAGTTGCACAAGTGTTCATTTCATGCCAAACAATTACAAATACTCACTTCTGGTACGACAGCTTTATACGGCATGCCATGAAATTCCGGCTCATTATCGTTCTCGTCAAGGACAATAACTGTAACCGGTACTCTAACCTAAATGATAAAAATGGAGAAAGTCAGTAAAACCGCTTATACTAAATTCAGGTAAAAATTTCAATCCAGTTTACTTTCACATTAGAAAAAAAAATGCAGAAAAATTGAAGTAGGAGCTGACTGAATAGTTTTCATTTTTTTTTTTTTTTTTAGCTTGCAACTGTTGCAACCGTTTTAGTCCCCAGAGAGAAACCTTTGTGGGGGAACTGAGAAAGTTGTCCGTTTCCTGGCCAACGGTTCCTTCTGCTCTGGTTCAGAGCGTCTGGACTTTTCTCTATTTAAACATTTTATATATTCAATTGTTTGACTTCTTTTTGTATGTGTGTTTGTGTCTTTTTTTCTTCTCAATTTGTTGTTTAATTGTCTGTCTATTGTGCTCATTTTATTTTGTGTATTTTGAACTGCTCTGCGTCTTGTCTTATGGCCCTATGTGATATTATGTGATCAAGGGCGGATTCAGGGGAGGGTCAAAGGGTCAGCTGACCCCCCCCCCCCTGTGAAAAGAATTTTATTATGATTATTTTTAAATTTCAATTTTTTAGATCCAAAAAAAAAAAAGCACGAGGAATCAATGTTAACCTTTTTTTTGCTTGATTTTGTTAGGTATTTCTTCTTAGCTCGTCATAATTTACAGGATTGATTTGGTTAATTTACTGCGCTACAGCTATTTTGAACTTTTGTTCATTTTCCATCTCGATGAGTTTAACGTTTTTTTCTCTTCCACCTCAAACCACATGTCGTGTGTGCGTGTGTGTTCCTTTTTCAGCTATTTTTTTATAGTTGTAATCTTACATATTCAAAGCTAATGATAACGTGACTAGCCTGTCTAGCTTAAAGAAATATGGCTTTTGATGAAATTTTGAGAAAATATGATGCTACGCCATTGAAAAACTTAGCGAGGGGGGATTGTAAAGTGTTTTTCTCTCATTAGGGGGGGGTGCAAATAACCCTTGGAGGAATAGACTCCCCTGCTTAACTGATACATTTTTACGTAGGAGGCATAGCGTAAGTCATTGAAACTTGACCCCCTTACGAAAATTTCTGGATCCGCCCCTGTATGTGATGCATTGGGATTTCCTTTTTGTGTCTGATAAAAATATAAAAAACTGTTGGAAATGAAAATGTACGAGATAATATACGAACGAAAAATTTTTCAGTGAATTAATGAAAAGTAACAAGTTATTTCTTGTAGTACTTGCAGAAGCAATGTGCTACGAGTTGTCGGATTTTCCGCGGGTCTTTTCACAATGCTTTTCTTCTCTCTTTATTTAAGATTGTGTTATTGTTTAACTTAAGATTTTACACATATTTTTTTACATTCAATGTTAGTAGATGCAATGTAGCAACGGTTTTAGTAATAATTTGAATGTATAATGTATGTGTGTGTGTTATTAATATTTTTTAGCTATTATATACACTAAGTATCGTTTTTTAGCTATTATTTGGATTATCCGCGGTTTATGCTTATCCGCGATTACCGTGCCACCCTATTCCGCGGATAATCGGAAGCTTACTGTATGTCGAAACGACTTCAATGCTTTTGTACGAAATCTAAATCTTTAGACCTGGATTACTGAAAGAAGTCAAAAAAATATCTTTATGCAGAAAAATAGAAGAAAATTTTACAACTTTAAGGATTAAATTTGCAGAAAATTGCATACACATGTTTCGGGATTGGGATGAACCCCTTTTCCAATGCAAAAGAGTTGGGCTTATGGATTCCGATATTTTATCATCCATGAGCTCAACTCTTTAGTATTGAAAAAGGGGGCTTCTTGCTTCCTCGAAACACGTGTACGTAGTTCTCAGCAAATTTGTGTGATTTAACGTTGTAATGTTTTCAACTTGTTGTAATCAAAATATAACTATCTAGATCAGGGGTCTCCAACATACGGCTTGCGGGCCACATTTGTCAGGGAACAAATTTTGTTCGACCTGAGAGAAGCTTACAAAACTGAATAAAAAAAAAGCTATAATATTTTTCCTTTAAAGCAGGTTTTAAGAAAATTAAATCCGGAAAAATCTCAAAAAACACCACTGAGATCCTAATTTAAAAATAAAAAAATAAAAAAATCGTGAGGAGGGCAGTGCTAACAAGACCATCTGAACATTAATATTATTGTTGGATTGTTGGCAGGCCTCGCTTCCAAAATTTTACAACATGACCCTTGAGTTAAAAAGGTTGAAGATCTCTGATCTAGACAACTAGATTCATCGAAGAAAGTTCATTTTAATGCAGTCATTGGAGGTACCTTCGACCCATACCAGATAATAGAGCCATTTTAATTTTTTAGTATGAATATAAATAAAATAATATGGTTTTAAAAACCATAAGGGCAAGTGCTGCACTCTACTGGCAAGGTTATGAAATAAGTTTTTAACTTTTTACTATAAGAATATTTCTCGGTGGTATTTTACACAGCTCATTGCATCCTTCAATAGCTCTGAAATTGCTGTTTGCAAGTTATCGTTGAAGTTGTGAAAAGTGTTTTTACCTTAGTACTGGAATTATTAGCTGGAGGGAGCAAGTAAAATCATTGGCTTAGAAAATGTTGAGGCAAAGATCTCAAGTCACGTGGTTTAATTCGATGAATGAGAGACACGTTTTACGTGAAACGAGGGGAAGAAACCTGGTTTCTTCCAATACTTTACTTTCAAGCATATCACATGACTTGAGACCATTCCTTCAAGAATTGAAAGCTTCACTCTCTCAATCTTTTACTCATTTCTCAATGGTTCTTTTTTTTTTTTTTGTGAAGTACAAAGAGGGAGTAAACATTTAGATATTTTATTTTGTTGCATTAAAGTTGCACTATTTTTGTTAAAATAATTTATTTCACATTCCATTTCTGATGTTTTTCAAAATTATCGAAATGAAAGGATGATTTTGAACCAGGATAATAATTAATTCAAAATGAATTATTATTTCCTCATCTTAGATAACTTCTATGCAACATTTTAGGAGTTTTTTGGATTTATTATACTTACAAAAATTCAATAAAAGTTTTTACAAAATGAGTGGGAAACTTTAAAATAGAGAAACAGTTGCTTCCGTGAATGACTGTAGTACGTTTTCTGTTTTAATTAAAGAATCACTATCAAATCGGAAACATTTAGAGACAGCTTTAAAGTGGGTTTTAAAATATTTTGTAGTTTAAGTAACGAGCCATATATTTTCTTTTGAATCTAAAATGTTTACCGTATTTTCGCAGAATGAACTCGATATTTAAAATAATGTCTTACCACGTTGTTGTCCTGTCCACTTCCAACGACATCTTCGAGAGACACGTAAAATCTCAAGCTGTCATTGATCTGAAAATACGTTAGAAACTTTTTTTAATGAAATGCAAATTTTAATGAATATTTCAATTGTTAAGATGATTAAGACATTCTCACATTTGCAGGTTTTTTGTTTGTTTTTTTTTGTCATAAAAGCAATTGTCTCTTTTAGTATAATAGAATAAAAATACATTATTATTATTGTTTCAAAAAATTAATTTTGTAATTGCCCTTTTTTTGTTATTAACATAATTCATTATCCTTTGGACATTAGTCATCATCATCATCATGATCACCATTCTTCTTCATCTTATTATATTTTAAGGATCGTCATCATCACTATTGCTATTTTTATTGTTTCTACCGTTATCAATATAATAATAATAATGATAATTATTATAATAATTACTATTAATATAATTCTTCTTCTTATTATTATTATTACTATTATTTACATTGTTATTAAAATTACTAGCAATATTACTTTTCAGCATAATATTATACTTGTAACAGTTTTATGGCTACCGTTACTACAGTTGAAAATTCATGGTAAGACCGTTAATTATAACCAGGCAAGAAAAAATTTATGATTTGTAGCAAAAATTTGTTTTAAACCAACCGTTTACAATTGCATCACGACAATACAAAAATAGAATAGACACTTGGGATGTATTAACTGACACTTAAGAAAATATTATTTATTTCTTCGCAATTATAAAGTATGTACTAAAACTTTTCTACTGTAGAACATAACTCTGTAATTGATTTTACTTACTTCTCTATCAATAGGAGCTGCTACTGTGATAATTCCCGTATTGCTATCCACACGAAATCGGTCTGTTCCTTCCAATCGATAAATTATAGTTGAATTTTCTGGATCTGATCCGAGCAAGTGGAAAAATTCAGTGCCTTTAAAAAGGAATAAACTTTTAATTCAAAACTAAACATGTTTTTACAAAAAATAAAACGATAAGTTTACAAATTCTTGTTTTTGAAATAACAATTTGATTAGAAAGGAAAAAAACTGCAACTAAAATTTGTGAGTACATTTTAGCGCCAGTCCGTTTTGAAACCTCGAATCTGTACAAATGCATACATTCTGTACAAATACATTCCAATTCAGTTAAGATAGCTACGAAGCTCGGCAAACATCAGCAGCGTAAAAGAATTAGGGTAACATGTAAAGTGTTAGCAGTATTAAATACAGCGCTTATAAAGCACAAAAATTAACAATTTAGCACGAATTAACAATTTAAGCACGAATTAACAATCATAAAGCACAAATTAACATAAAGCACAGATGAACAGTTTAACTACTGACACGCGTTTCGGAAGTCCAAGAATACCCCTTTTCAATACAAAAAGTGTAAGCTTGGGGATGTAAACTCATCAGAAAAAAGGCTTTTCTCGTTTCTCGGTTGACTTACTTCCCGGACTTAACACTTCTTGCATTGAAAAGGGATTTCTGGAAATCCTGAAGCACGTGTCTGCAATTAATTGTTAATTTTAGCTTTATGAACACGTTGTATTTCATACTGTTACTTTGTTGCGCAAAGGTTGCGTTCATTTCATTTCGCATGTGAGGTTTGAATTTGAATCCTTTCGAAAAAATAAATCAATAAATGAAACCTGAAACAAATACGCTCAGTACCCATTCTTTTTAAAAAAGTGCCTTACAATACGTAGGAGAAGCCTCTACGGCAATTTTATGATAAAACTTCTCGATGCAAATTGTAGAGAAAATTTAATTTTTAAAAGCAAATGTGTCTTACTTACGTTAAACGTTTTGACTTAGTAAGAAAAAGTAATTGCCATGAATGAAATTGAAAATTTTAATAAAACAAATGATTTTCGTATGTTTCCTTCTTATGCCCAGTTTCGAGGTAATATACTCATTATATATGGTAAACTACATTTTGAAGTTAAATAAGAGATTATTAAGAAACGATTAAATGCTTTTGTGCAACAACAGAACAGTGGAAACTCAACGTTTAATCCAAAAGCTCAAATGTTTTTGCGTTGAAAAGGGGGTACTTTGGATTCACGAAACAGGTGTCTGCAATAAATTTGCTATTTTGTGTTTAATAAATGTTGTGTATCTTACTGCTGCTATGAAACTGTTAGTTAATTGTAATTTCTCTATCTTTCGCTTTATGTTTGAATATCAGTTAGTATACTTAAGTAATAAAATAACTTTTATACATACCAACAGGTGTATTTTCTTTGATCACAGCTAAATCAATGTTTCGCAAAAATATTGGCGGACTGTTAGCTAACACAGAGGCTGGAAAAAGAAAATCACATTTAAAGAGTAAGTTCCTATGAAACTGTTGCATTTTATGAAATGAATTGCTTGAAATTTGAAACAGGTAAATGCTTTATTTAACTAATGTACAAGGATAAGTAATTCGTAAAGCAATTTGAAAGTAATTTCTTTCAAGCAGTTTTTTTCTTCTTCTTCTTTTATTTCTTACAACTTAGTTTTACTTTCTGTTTTGATAAAGCAGCATTTATCGTCCCCCCCCCCCCAAAAAAAAAAAGATTGTTACATAAAAACTGATCTTAAGCAGGCAGCTGTAAAATATGAAAACGACTAGAATTTTTAACAACGATATATTATTTGAGGAGTGGTCTATCTCAGGAGAGTACATATCTACATTTTTTTAAACTCATTTTTTGTCAGTTTGCGTATCTTTCAGTTCAAACTCCCTAGTCTCTGAAAATTCCAACGAAACAAATCCAAGTTTATTAACAGGAAAAGTTTGACTTTTTGATCTAAAGGATGTTTGACTTTTTGATCCATTCACTACAAGTTTCTTTTCGAACAAAAGCGAACGTTCCCTGATTGAATCTGTTGAACAGAAACTTTTTTTTTTCTAAGGAGCATATGTTCAGAATCTTGAAATTTTAATCCAATTGTTTTAGGTTCAAGTACTTCGATACGATGTAGTTAGGGTTTTGGTGAAATTGGAACTATCAACATTAAGGTTTTTGTTCAAAAGAGTACAAATCCGAAGTTAAAATGGCAATACATCTTTGACATTTTCTTGTACGAAAATTTTTCACTCTAGGACAGGGTTTCTCAAACTTTTTCTCATAACGGCACCCTTTGAAGATTTAGAATTTTTTCGCGGCACAATAGTCCATCTCTATTATGTAAACAACTAATAAATCGTCATTTTTAGGGGGGGTTTTCACACACAAGCGCACAATTCGCACACGTATGTGCAGCATATACCGCACAGGAACATATCCTCATCTAAAATACTCAGGTGCTATATCATAAGGAGAAGTGTTAATAAGGCGAATCATAGTCCTATCGTTCTGAAATCTACTTTTCTAGGTTACCTATATTCTCGGGAAAAAAATGACGGCATACAACGACATTTTTTTTTCTGAATTCGTCAACTACTTAATTAAGGTTTCAAGAAAAGTAAGCAACTTTTTTATTCTAGTTAAACTTTAGGGAACCAAGTAGAAACAAAATGTACCGTAAAATAAATTAAATTAAGATAAATTAATACCTTTGTGCTGAACAGTAGAGTATGAAATAAACAACGTCAGAAAAGCACAAATTCGCAAATTGCTGCAGACACGTGTTTCGGCATTACAGGGAACGCCTTTTTCAATGCAAGAAGTAGTGAGCTTATCGCTGAAAAGACATCGAGCAAAAGGTTTTCGTCGGATGTCTTTTCATCCATAAGCTTTCAGCGTTGAAAAAGGCGTTCCCTCAAACGCCGAAACACGTGTCAGTAGGGGAAAAAGGACAGTTCAACGCCAGCCGGCGGCACTGCGGCTATGCATCTGCAATCCGGCTCATAGCCGCCTCCCACTCCCCCTCCCGACCTTGGGGTTGACCCTCCCCACGACCGGGGCCGCCGCGAGAACCCGTAGAAGGTGACGAGGGTTTTTCCCGCGTTTTAGATATTTTTCCCGCGTTTTCGGACTTAGAATATTTTGAACTTGTTGTCATGGTATCCACAAAGTTTTTACTTTTTGGATGGCAACACTTGTTTGAGTTTCGGTTTTGGAATGGCAACACTTGTTGTCATGACAACCAGAGTTTTTAGTTTTCGGTTGGCAACACTTGTTGCTATGTTTTAACTTATGCTATGTTTAACGTCGGTGGCGCCATCTATTGAGAGGTTGATTTTTTATTTCCGGACTTTGAATATTTCTGCGAATTTAATTATTTTTATTTTTACAGAGTGTCGCTGCTGGGAATCGAACACACGATCTCCAAAAGGTCTTAGTAGCTGTCAGATTTAGACACGCGCAAACTGACCAAGCTACTAAGACCTGAGTGTAAGCACGTTAATTATCATCTCAATATAATTTTCACATGTGCTAAATGCTCGTGGCGTCATCTATTGAGACTTTGAAGATTTTCCGTGATTTTTTGGACTTGGAAATTTTTTTTTTTTTTTTAAATCTTCGTTTTTAGGGAATGGCAAAATGTCGCAATTGTTGCCATGACAATGTGTGATACTTTTTGCCATACCATCCAAAAGTCTTTTGATCTTTAATTATTTTCGAGCGTTTTCAAACTTGAAATATTTTTCGAACTTTATTTTTTTTTTTCAGGTATTTTAGAATTCAAATATTTTTTACATTCAAGTCTTAGACTATTTTGACGTCTTTCGTTCTTTTGCTTATTTTCGAGCGTTTTCAAACTTTGAATATTTTTCACAAGTTAGATTTTTCTTTCATGCATTTTTGGACTAGAAATTTTTTCACATCCATACATTTAGGATTTCGATTATTTTTTCTAGTTAGGTCTTTGACTATTTTAAAGCTCTTTTGTCTATTTTTAGCAATTTGTAGACTTAGTTTATTTTTATACCTTTTGATTTCTAATTACTTTTTCATCTTTTATTCATTTACAAGTGTAATCGACTTTAGCATTTTTCCAACTTAAACTATTTTTTTTAATCATTTAGGAGTTCAATTGTATTTTCATACATATTTACACTTAAAATATTTTTCGAATTTTGATTTTCTTTTTCATGCATTTCAAACTTTATCATTTTTACAACTTTGATTCTTTGCACGAATTTCAAAACTTGCAATCAATTTACTCTTAGTAGTAATTAACACTTATCATTAACAAATTTTCACGAATTTTAAAAATCAACTTAATTAATTTTTTCCAGTAAGCAAATTTCGCACTCAAGTTACATTTCATCACTACATATGCTTTTCAAGAGATTCATTTAATTTATCACATTTTATTTAATCAACTCCAATAATTATTTTTTGATTAGTATTTAACTTAGTCATTTCATCGCATAGTATTTTACTTTATTATTTTTTTTCATACAAGCACTCTTGTTAGAATAAAACAAAATTTTCATGAATTTGAATCACTTTGACTATTTCATTTTCCCAATAATATTTTATTTTACTTTAACATATTCTCACGCGTTTTACTATTTATCATTCATTTACCAAAGTGATGAAAAATGTTCCCGCTATTATATTCAAAATACAACTCTTTCAATATAGTTATTTTCCAAGACGAAAGTTAACAAGTTTTTTCTAAATTATTACTTTACAGCCAACTAATTTCATTAACAGAGTTTTCAATACAATTTATAAATTTCAGTTTTATTTATTAATTTTTCATTCGCATGCAAATAAATTCAAAGTCGCAAATTTCATTCAAGTCGGCTTCAATTTTGTATAACTGAAGAAGCTTCCAACAAAACACTCCCACATCACAACCAAGACTTACAAAAGATATTTTTACAAAATTTCAAATCATTTCAGGAATATACACACTCATAGAAAATCCCCAACAAAATAAAATAAAAAGTTGGCTTAACACAATTTAAGACCTATCACAAGTACTATATTTGCTCCTTTTAAAGAATTTTCATTAAACTTCGTATTAATTTAATGCTAGTTCATGATCAACATAAACAGATAGGAACAGACACACACAATCTTCGTGAAAAAAAAAAAAAAACCCGGAAACAATAGTAAATTTATCATACGAAGAAAAAAATATTTTAAAGTCAAAAATCCAACCTTTGTAGGAAAAGACTCCTCAAATACTTATGCATTGATGCATTATTGAAGATAATGAATAATATTACAAAATATGCGTCGATTTTAAATTTAACAACGGCATAAAATGTAATATTATCCAAACTTCATTTCCATGCCTTCCTAGAATGTTCTGACTGCAACCAACACTCTCTTCGCTAAGCGTCCATCCACATCGAAAGCACAACGGATAATGAAAGATGAAACTTAGGCTTATCTCAGATTTTATCTTATCATAGTGAGTCATGGAATTCACGTGGTAAGATTTCAACTCAATACTAACGGCTGTAAACACATGTGACCTCTTTTATCGCTGATAAAATGTTAGATATCACAACAAAACCATTTGTAATAATCTTATCGCCCAAAAACTTAATTAAAGAAGATACATCGATTTAAATCTTTATTTGAAACTAATTTCCTAATTAATTTCAAAACCACTGTCGACGATTTATTTATTTTTTATTTTTTCCCGAACTTGAACTGTCTACAAAGTTATTCTATTCTATTCGTTTCTCATGCACACACGCACACACACACACACACACACACACACACACACACACACACACACACACACACACACACACACACACACACTTAAAGACTTAATTTTTTCTATTCGCAATCATTCCACCATAACATTTTACATTTTCAAAAAGACCATAGTTATTACTTTTTTAAACTGAGTTGTTTTCCAATGATTATTTCACTGTGGAGATTATTTTCAGTGCGTTCTTATTCTTTTAATAGTTTTCACCAATTAAGCATTACAATTATTTATTCTTCCAAAAGCATAGCGATTTTCACATTTCCAAAAAATATTTCTAGTGATTTTATTTTTACAACAGCGAATTCAATTTCCTTAGAAATTTTCGAATGTATTTTGTCATATTAAAACGAATGCATTATTCAAGTTATACATATGTACATGGTGTAGCAATCAACCTTGAATGAATAATTGCAGGTCTTAACATATAAAAAAAATTTCAACTTGTAAGAATATTTCTTTTTTTTTTTTTTTTTGTTTCAAAACAATATTTTTTCAAACTTGTAATATTTTCTCAAAATTTGTCGAAGACAACTCAACTCCACTCAGAGTAGTCTTCGACAAATTTTGAGAAAGATCTTGATGGTCACATATGGATTGAATTTATCTGTATTTATTTGTTAATTTTGTTTTATTTTTTACTGTTGTGAAAGGATTGTATTCAAACAGATGCATTAAGCTCATTGGTTCTCTCATCCATTTCATTTAGCATTCTCATTGGTTGATAATTTCACCTTTTTGTTTAACGCATCCTTCGAAAGTATAAATTTGATGTGGTTACTTCGAAAGATCATTTGGTGGTTTGGATTCCATTCCGATCGTGACGGGAGGTTTTCTGTGCTGAAGTTAACTTCTATCGAAAAACTTTTTCGAACAGCTGAAAATTTTAACTTGGTGTTTCGAATTTCTTTAGAGCTTTTCTAATGGAAAATCATAGGGAAAACTCGAATATTGTTGATGGTGGTGTGAGTCGTGAAGATGTTTTATCATCACATGTAAGTATTTATTTTTGAGTGTGTTATGTGATAATTCTTTTGTTGAAATATTTGAGGGCTCAAGCAGTATGAAAATAATATAATAAATGATTTTGGGTAAAGATTTCATCAATTTTTCTATTTCAAAAGTGCGAGTACGAAATATTCATTTCATGAAAATTGATTAATATTTTCATAGAATGTGCTTACTTGAAGGTTTGCGCTTATTTGATAAGCATCTTACTTTAATATTCTAAAGAAGCTTGTTAGTTTAGTGGAAAAATTGTACATGCTGAATTTTGGTAGCGGAACAGTAAACGATATTGTGTGCTGTATTTTTAAATGAACTTTTATAAAATTTCAACTTTCGGATTCTTGTGTTATTAAAAGAATTGAATATGATGTAAACAGGAGTTTTGTTTTCACGTTTTATGTATTTATTTACATTTCATTTGAGTTTAAATTTAGATGATGAAATGATGTTGAGAAAGTATATAGCACGAAACTTCATATGTGCTAGTGTTTTAAATGCTATTTTCAATGATAGAATTGACTTAAATAAAAAAAAAGTTTCTGATAATTTTTGATTTATTTTTCCTTTATATCTTTTACAGGTATGTGCTTCATGTGGGAAGCAATTTAGTTCAAATTCAAATTTGAATCAACATCTTAAGACTCATTCAGGAATGAAACCATTTTGTTGTATGAAATGTAATGCTTCCTTTGGGCGTGAGTCTACTTTGAGAAGTCATCAAAAGATACATTCTAGAAAGAAGTCTTATAGATGTGAAAAGTGCGACATGCTATTCGATGAAAGAAAGCATTTGAATCTACATATTAAGGAGCATGGTCCCTCATTCATATGTCAAGAATGTGGAAAGTCATTCAAGTGGAAATCTGCTTTGAATCGTCATTTGAAGATTCATAATTCTACTACCACCTTTGCATGTTCGAAATGTGACAGAAAGTTTAAACGAGAGGATAGTTTGAAAAGGCATATCCTGATACATGGACGAAGCTATACATGTGATCAGTGCGGAAAAGTGCTTGCTAGTAAATCTACCCTTTTGCATCACGTTCGTGTTATGCATAGTGCAGTGAAGCAAGTTACAGTGAAAACTCATGTCCCAAAGAGATTAAAACCTACTCGACAAACTGCATCCGGTGTTTTTGCTACGGAGTTTGTAACACCCGCTCCTCAAAATTCTCAAGACATAAAAATGTGTTTTGATGAGTTAAGACCCCAAATTATTCAAATATTGGAGGATGAAATAGATGAAAAACGAAGCATTAAATGGTGCATAGTAATGAAGGCAGTGCTGAGTCGTTATGTTGGTGATAATGATAATGATGATGACGATAATTTGATTACTTCTTATTTTAGAAGTGTAATGCGAATAGAACTTGTTAAGGACACTATCTTAGAACATTTGAATGATGCTATTGGTCAGGTTGAAAACGCCTTAGAGGTGTTTATACAACTTGGATCTGGGTGGACGTTGGATCATATTGTCAATGTGGAAGTTCAGACTGCGAAATACGCACCTTTAGCTAAGTAGTAAATTAATAAGTTTTATAAATGAATTACCTCTATCCTTCAAAATGTATCTGTTATCCTTTAAGGCAGTTAAACTTGTTTTATTGCTTTGCGTTGTATATAGTTGATGATTTGTGCTTTGAAATTAATCTTTCATATATTTCTACATGCGTTTTCTTGTAAGCAAGCTTTAGAATGGGTGTATTTTGTTTGTTTCACTGTATGGTATTGTAATAAAGTTTGAGTGAGAATATGATTTTTGTGATATTTCAATAGATTGACACACATAAAATATTTCAACATATGTTATGAAAAAGTTGAAAATTATGATAGTGAACCTTAAACAAGTTAATGGGTTGAAAAATAATATACAGTCACATTCACATGTTGAAATTCATACGTATTAATACTGAATTCAATATTGGAGAAATACCTTAAAGACTTATAAATTCTAATATGAAATGTGAGCGCTCTTTCTCAACTATGTTGTTCTCTCAATTGATAAAAGACACTCACCTGATCGTAAACCATTTCGACCTATGTGTTACTAAGTGTATAAGAGTTTTTAATTTTCTTAAATTCAAAGTTAATTGTATGATTATATTAATTGCTAAAAATGTGATATTTTCGCTTATAATTTCGATTGATGTGTAAAGTTTCATTACAAGTTCCCTCACATGATTGAACAATAACATGATAATTGGATATTTGAAAGCTTGAGTGAATGATTTATAAGTATCTTAAACATTACTATTATTTGTAATGCATGTTGCTAATTAATACTGAGAGTGCAAAGAGTAAATGGATTAACAATAGTTGTTATTAATACAAAAAGTAAAGTGATTGCTAGTTTTAAAATTAATTAAATCATTCTGTTTGAAGATTCAGTTACTTAAATTTATTTTTGTAAATTTGAAAAAAAAAAAATGAAAAAAAAAAAAATAGTTTTGTGAAAAAAGGTTGAAAAGAAAAAAAAAATAATATGTTATAAAAATATTATTTTTTGTTTTGAAAAAAATATTTTTGCGGAAAAAATTATTTTTGTAAGATTAAAAATTTATTTTTATATGATTGAAAAAAAAATTGATTTTTTTTAATTAGTGGAAATACATTACAAGTTTGAGAAATTAATTCTTAAAAACATTTTATATAATTGAAGAAAAAAAAATATTTGATTTCATTTTCTAAGTAGAAAAATATTACAAGTTTGAAAAAATATTGTTTTGAAACAAAAAAAAAAAAAAAAAAAGAAATATTCTTACAAGTTGAAATTTTTTTTATATGTTAAGACCTGCAATTATTCATTCAAGGTTGATTGCTACACCATGTACATATGTATAACTTGAATAATGCATTCGTTTTAATATGACAAAATACATTCGAAAATTTCTAAGGAAATTGAATTCGCTGTTGTAAAAATAAAATCACTAGAAATATTTTTTGGAAATGTGAAAATCGCTATGCTTTTGGAAGAATAAATAATTGTAATGCTTAATTGGTGAAAACTATTAAAAGAATAAGAACGCACTGAAAATAATCTCCACAGTGAAATAATCATTGGAAAACAACTCAGTTTAAAAAAGTAATAACTATGGTCTTTTTGAAAATGTAAAATGTTATGGTGGAATGATTGCGAATAGAAAAAATTAAGTCTTTAAGTGTGTGTGTGTGTGTGTGTGTGTGTGTGTGTGTGTGTGTGTGTGTGTGTGTGTGTGTGTGTGTGTGTGTGTGTGTGTGTGTGTGCGTGTGTGCATGAGAAACGAATAGAATAGAATAACTTTGTAGACAGTTCAAGTTCGGGAAAAAATAAAAAATAAATAAATCGTCGACAGTGGTTTTGAAATTAATTAGGAAATTAGTTTCAAATAAAGATTTAAATCGATGTATCTTCTTTAATTAAGTTTTTGGGCGATAAGATTATTACAAATGGTTTTGTTGTGATATCTAACATTTTATCAGCGATAAAAGAGGTCACATGTGTTTACAGCCGTTAGTATTGAGTTGAAATCTTACCACGTGAATTCCATGACTCACTATGATAAGATAAAATCTGAGATAAGCCTAAGTTTCATCTTTCATTATCCGTTGTGCTTTCGATGTGGATGGACGCTTAGCGAAGAGAGTGTTGGTTGCAGTCAGAACATTCTAGGAAGGCATGGAAATGAAGTTTGGATAATATTACATTTTATGCCGTTGTTAAATTTAAAATCGACGCATATTTTGTAATATTATTCATTATCTTCAATAATGCATCAATGCATAAGTATTTGAGGAGTCTTTTCCTACAAAGGTTGGATTTTTGACTTTAAAATATTTTTTTCTTCGTATGATAAATTTACTATTGTTTCCGGGTTTTTTTTTTTTTTTTCACGAAGATTGTGTGTCTGTTCCTATCTGTTTATGTTGATCATGAACTAGCATTAAATTAATACGAAGTTTAATGAAAATTCTTTAAAAGGAGCAAATATAGTACTTGTGATAGGTCTTAAATTGTGTTAAGCCAACTTTTTATTTTATTTTGTTGGGGATTTTCTATGAGTGTGTATATTCCTGAAATGATTTGAAATTTTGTAAAAATATCTTTTGTAAGTCTTGGTTGTGATGTGGGAGTGTTTTGTTGGAAGCTTCTTCAGTTATACAAAATTGAAGCCGACTTGAATGAAATTTGCGACTTTGAATTTATTTGCATGCGAATGAAAAATTAATAAATAAAACTGAAATTTATAAATTGTATTGAAAACTCTGTTAATGAAATTAGTTGGCTGTAAAGTAATAATTTAGAAAAAACTTGTTAACTTTCGTCTTGGAAAATAACTATATTGAAAGAGTTGTATTTTGAATATAATAGCGGGAACATTTTTCATCACTTTGGTAAATGAATGATAAATAGTAAAACGCGTGAGAATATGTTAAAGTAAAATAAAATATTATTGGGAAAATGAAATAGTCAAAGTGATTCAAATTCATGAAAATTTTGTTTTATTCTAACAAGAGTGCTTGTATGAAAAAAAATAATAAAGTAAAATACTATGCGATGAAATGACTAAGTTAAATACTAATCAAAAAATAATTATTGGAGTTGATTAAATAAAATGTGATAAATTAAATGAATCTCTTGAAAAGCATATGTAGTGATGAAATGTAACTTGAGTGCGAAATTTGCTTACTGGAAAAAATTAATTAAGTTGATTTTTAAAATTCGTGAAAATTTGTTAATGATAAGTGTTAATTACTACTAAGAGTAAATTGATTGCAAGTTTTGAAATTCGTGCAAAGAATCAAAGTTGTAAAAATGATAAAGTTTGAAATGCATGAAAAAGAAAATCAAAATTCGAAAAATATTTTAAGTGTAAATATGTATGAAAATACAATTGAACTCCTAAATGATGAAAAAAAATAGTTTAAGTTGGAAAAATGCTAAAGTCGATTACACTTGTAAATGAATAAAAGATGAAAAAGTAATTAGAAATCAAAAGGTATAAAAATAAACTAAGTCTACAAATTGCTAAAAATAGACAAAAGAGCTTTAAAATAGTCAAAGACCTAACTAGAAAAAATAATCGAAATCCTAAATGTATGGATGTGAAAAAATTTCTAGTCCAAAAATGCATGAAAGAAAAATCTAACTTGTGAAAAATATTCAAAGTTTGAAAACGCTCGAAAATAAGCAAAAGAACGAAAGACGTCAAAATAGTCTAAGACTTGAATGTAAAAAATATTTGAATTCTAAAATACCTGAAAAAAAAAAATAAAGTTCGAAAAATATTTCAAGTTTGAAAACGCTCGAAAATAATTAAAGATCAAAAGACTTTTGGATGGTATGGCAAAAAGTATCACACATTGTCATGGCAACAATTGCGACATTTTGCCATTCCCTAAAAACGAAGATTTAAAAAAAAAAAAAAAATTCCAAGTCCAAAAAATCACGGAAAATCTTCAAAGTCTCAATAGATGACGCCACGAGCATTTAGCACATGTGAAAATTATATTGAGATGATAATTAACGTGCTTACACTCAGGTCTTAGTAGCTTGGTCAGTTTGCGCGTGTCTAAATCTGACAGCTACTAAGACCTTTTGGAGATCGTGTGTTCGATTCCCAGCAGCGACACTCTGTAAAAATAAAAATAATTAAATTCGCAGAAATATTCAAAGTCCGGAAATAAAAAATCAACCTCTCAATAGATGGCGCCACCGACGTTAAACATAGCATAAGTTAAAACATAGCAACAAGTGTTGCCAACCGAAAACTAAAAACTCTGGTTGTCGTGACAACAAGTGTTGCCATTCCAAAACCGAAACTCAAACAAGTGTTGCCATCCAAAAAGTAAAAACTTTGTGGATACCATGACAACAAGTTCAAAATATTCTAAGTCCGAAAACGCGGGAAAAATATCTAAAACGCGGGAAAAACCCTCGTCACCTTCTACGGGTTCTCGCGGCGGCCCCGGTCGTGGGGAGGGTCAACCCCAAGGTCGGGAGGGGGAGTGGGAGGCGGCTATGAGCCGGATTGCAGATGCATAGCCGCAGTGCCGCCGGCTGGCGTTGAACTGTCCTTTTTCCCCTACTCGTGTCTGCAGTAATCTGCGAATTTGTGCTTTTCTGACGCTGTTTATTTCTTACTTTAAGATTAAATTATTTTAATACCACTCTTCGGCAACAAATTTTGCTACACTGTTGCCTGGCAGATAAAAATGGTTTGTTGATAGCGCTTTATCATCAGTTGGACTCTTTTGAGGACGATGAAAGAGGGTCTAGTGAATTTTTGTTATGTTGTAGCAAAAAATGGAGGATTGTCCGTATATTGATATTACGGACACTTCGTGGCACCCCTCACCTCTTCCTACGGCACCCTAGGGTGCCGCGGCACTCAGTTTTAGAACACCTGCTCTAGAATTCGTTATGCTTCTGTTCTCAATGCTTTACCCAGTAAATATGATGGTTTTTTACTGTTAGCCTAATTCGTTTTTTCCACCTCCTGAACATTTTTGGAAAATGGATATGCTCCTATCTTATAAATTAGTCTCCATTCCTATTCTACTTTTTGGTAACTTTAACTACTACATGTAGTTTATTATTCATTTTTCTTTAAAAGTGAACTAATTTGCAAAAAAAAAAAAAAAGTTGGTTTTTTTGAATTTAAATCTTGAAAAATACATGCCGTATTAAAATAAGATACATTTAAAGTTATCAAGCTAGAAAATCACCATTGCTAATATCTTCAAATAATAAAAACTTCTTCCGATTTAGCTGATTAAAAAAAGAGAGAAATAATGAAAATTTTACGAACAAAGGCATCAAAAAGTTACCATTTTTTGCTAGTTATTTTTTGCAAATTATAATTTATTAAATTCAAAAAATCTCTTTAGATTTTCAGATACGTTCAGGCATCCTCACGTATATAATAGCCAATGATCGAGTAACGCGCGAGATTCAACAACGAAACTCGCGCCACGGCATGGTAATTTGATAATATGGTTTGCTAATGTTTAAAATGCCGGGAAAATCTTTATTGTGACAAGGCTTAACTTGATACAATAACTTAACTGTTTTACTGGTAAGACTGTCATTTCAGGGGAATGGAGAAGCGCAAGAATGGTCAACAATGAACGCTTCCTACAGGAGGTTAGGGTTAATCCACTGGAGTTAGGATTAAAAGTTCAACTATCAAAATATTATTAAACAGGCAATTACTTCGTTCGAATGTAGAAGCAATTTTCACCCGTCATACCTTAACGGACGATTTTCAAGTACTTAAATGTGTCTTCAAATAGCTTTTACAGAAATTAAGAGTGATGAAGGAGAATTACAAAGTTACATGTGACCAGCAATTTTATAACGAGGATTTTAGTTTGTATTCATATATGTTTCTCACTCAGATTAAACACACACATCTTAGTAATTTTTGCAAATTATCATAAAGCCTACTTATAATCAATTTTATCTTTAAAATCTTAAAGATATAAAGGTATTATATCAGATCTAATTTTTTAATGCTATGAAGGAAGGCAACAATGTTGAAAAATAACTTACCTAAAGCAGAAAATAACAACAGAAAACGCTTCAACATCTTGACTCCTTAAAACGCTTTATGACTAATCTAAACAGCACCTAAAAAGTTTAAATAAATGAATAAATAAATGAAATTCTTAAATATACTTAATACTACCAAGTTTTAAAATTAAAAGATAGAGATTTTGCAAACTGAAAATCAAATGTTTAACCGAGTATGTATTTATTTTTGCTTTTTTGCATTCATTCTAACACTATGGTAATAAAATACTACTTACTATACTATTCTTTTCCCTGTCTTATGTCAGTACTTAGATGTATTATTTGCAATGTATGAGTTTGATCTTACTTCTTGAAGTGCCTTTTAAAATACTTTCTTATTAGTATGGCAGAAACGATAAAATATTGAAAAATGTTAAGTTAAAAAAAAAAAATCGTGGTAAAATATGTGATACAATGGTGTTTTATGTTCTAAAAGCTTTAAAATCTTGATGCTGTGTAATACAGGCATTGAACTTCATTCTTGAAGACTGATGAGCTATATGGTATTCTTAACGCAAAAAAATCGTGGTTGCATTTAATTTTCTCCAACTTACACAATTCTTCGTTCCTCAAAACGTTTAAAATGTCTATACTAAAACAAATCTTATATCGTGAAATATACTGACAGCATGGTTATCACATCTAGAGACTGCAGTTTCGTCCTTGTTGTGGACTCATCAGTCGGGAATGATGAATAACCAAGCTGGAAGCAGATGTCTTCTCATTGAAGCTGAGAGTGCCAACAACTGGTAGCTTAAGTTATTATTATTTAGTTACAAGCCCAGGCTTAAGAACGGTAACTTACTGCTTAATTTGATTAGTTTCTAAATGCAATTTATATAAATTTTACAAATTCATCTTTAAATACTTTTTTAACAGTGTACAATTTAATCATGCAAAAAATTAATGCCCTTAGCCAAAGGTCAGGGACAATTGCTAGACAATTCAAATCAGAATAATTACAGCAGCAGAGACTGCAATTTCAGCCTATTCGTGGGCTCATCGGTCTGGAATAGCGGAACTGAAATGAAGGCGAAAAACCTTATAAAATTTAGCATTTCATCTCTGATGATATAAGACTCTGCATCAGAAGTTTTGTGCGTTCGAGTAATGTTTCACTGGAATATCAACAAATAACTTTTGTTCTGAGGGGCAATATCTGTAAAAAAATGTTTTTAATCTATAAAAAGAAACTTGGAATATAATTTACCGGGCTGTCGTTCCAACGTTGATTCGTAATTTACGAAAAGAAAATGTGTTTTATTTGTTGGAAGAAAAAAAACCCGTCTGAACTATTATTCTAAACATAGAATCGAAGTTACCGCAATAATAATGACATTAGTTTAGCCCTTACATTAAAAGACAAAGACTAACTCTGTACTCTGTACCTTAGAGCCAGAGGAACGTAATTCACATTATGATAATTTTACAGTAAAGAGGAAAAACATTTTTCTGGTGTATGCTTCAGATGGGGCGTACGCTCTTTAAACCCAGGTAAAAATGGAGTTGTTTCCTTCAGTCAAAAGTAGTACTTTTGGTCAATGAAATTGATAGAATAAGCAAAAAAAAAAAAAAAAAAACATGGACCCAGAAAATACTTTCATTTTCCCAACAGTTATTTTTTAATTAATTTTTTTAAATGTCCGATTTTCAAACAAGGCGTGGTTTTGATGACGCCACAAATGATGCTCTTTGGCGCGTCTTTCTATCGCGTTTCCACGTTGTGATAATCAAGAAGCGAATTAAATAGTGCGCTCTACGCTTGCTATCAACTATATCGTTGCCAATACACGTGAGTAAAGATGCGAATTAAATATTGTGGTCGCTGAATGTGACACTGAATGGCATTTCATCATTTGTGATGTCATCGGCGGAAGACATAAACAATGAAAGCGTACGGATTTAAGTAATTTTTTTAAAATATTAAACTTAAACAAATTATTTAAAAAATGGTCAGATCCTATGTTTTTAAGCATGCTCTTTCAGAAAAAAAATACTTTTAAAATTTTGAAAACGATTGAAAAGGAACTTAAAAAAAAAAATGCGTTCACGTGGCTCGGAAATAGGAATTCTCGTGGAATAGGATTCTACATTCAATGCACTAATAAACAGAAAATCGCAATGGGGTCGTTTCCAAAATTTTAAAAGTGTTTTTTTCTGAAAGAGCATGCTTAAAAACATGTGATCTGACCATTTTTTAAATAATTTGACTAAGTATAATATTAAAAAAAATTACTTTAATCGGTGCGCTTTCATTGTTTACTCTTCTGCCGATGACATCACAAACGATGAAATGCCATTCACTGTTGCCATTCGCAGAACGTAATATTTGATTTGCTTCTTTACTCACGTGTACTGGCAATGATGTGGTTGATAGCAAGCATAAAGCGCAATATTTAAATCGCTTCTTGATTGTCATAACGTAGGATCGCGGCAGACAGATGCGCCCAAGTACATCATTTGTGACGTCATAAAGAGCACGTCTTGTTTGAAAAATTGGACATTTTAGAAAATTAATTAAAAAATAACTGTTGGGAAAATTAAAGTATTTTCTGGGTCCATGTTATTTTTTTTCTCATTTCTATCAATTTCAGTGACTAAAAGTAATACTTTGACTGAAGGAAACAACCCTATTTTTGAACTTACGTCCTTCTAGCTCTGAGGCACAGAACTTAGACAATCATCCTCGAACGCTGAAACTTATAAAGTGTGATACATTTTTAACTTTATTGCTCACGAAAGAAATATTACGAAGTATTTCCATTTCTGATGTTACAATGTCACTTTATTTATAAACTTTTTATGAGTGTTTTCATTTAACCAGGGCAGTGTGTTAGCGTGTTACCTATAATTCATGCATAATAATGCTGTTAATTTGTTTCAAACAGCAACAGAAATTTTCTTATTTTTAGACGAGGATTTCATGAGGCAGAACAAAAGAAAACGGAATAACATTTCAATAGGTAACATTTCAAAAAGAACATTTCAAAGAGTATGGGGATCGCTTCTGACAGCTGATTCAAGTATTGATGACCCTGGAATGCTAAGTACCTGTTTAACGTATACTTATAAATATAAATTTGACAACGTTTGGTGACGCATGAATAGAATCAAGTTTCAAAAAAGACGGGTAGCATAGTTCATAACCGGAAATTCTGTTCTTTTTATCTAGAATCATACATCCTGATATTTAACATTTTCTGTGGGTCAGGTAAACAAGTTTTCTACAAAAACTAGTAGGTCTCAAAAACATTACACGTTCTTCTTTATTGTAAGGATCTCCAATACGTAATTGATCTTCCATTGCAACATAACTTGTTTCTAAAGAACGCAGATGATTGGCAGCTAGCTTGAATGACCTAGTGTCAAAATTGCAAGGATTTTCCATTCCGAAATAGAACTTTTTTAAATTATTATTATTTTTTGAATGAGATGAGTTAACCAGCTAGTATTTTTAGAGTAAAAATCCATCAGAAGCAAAGTTTGAAACTGTCACCGATCAGATTTTCGTTTTGCAAAATAGAAGGAGCAAATACGTAAATAAGATAAGAAAATTTTTAAGCTAATTTTTAAAAAATGAACAATTTTTTTTTCAGTGCATTTCGTAAAAAAAAAAAAATAAATAAAAAATAAAAAAATAATTTGAATTTTGACATCTTGAATTCAAATTATGTTTTTCGCAATCACGAGTGTGTGTATGTAGGCGTGTGTGTTTGCGTGTGGGGTATGTGTTTGTGTGTAGGGATCATGTGTATGTGTGTGTAGGCATGTGTGTTTGTGTCTGTGTGCAGGCATGAATGTGTGGGTAGTTGTGTGTATGTTTTTGTGAATGTGCAGGTGTCTGTATGTATGTGTTTGTGTGTGTATGTGTGTATGTGTGTGTAGGTGTATGTGTGTATGTGTTTGTGTGTGTGCGTGTGTGTGTGTAGTTGTGTATGTATGCGCGTTTGTGTAGGATATGGATGCAACCTGGAGACGGCTTTCGCTATAGGAGCAGCATCGTGAGGAGCCCGTCGACAGTGATGGTGCGGACGGCGGCGGTGGGAAAAATCAAAAGACGCCAAAAACAGTCAAATGAGAACAATAAGCAATCGTGATTGCTCAAAAAAAGATTGAAAATGATGGTAATTAAGAATGAAAAATTCGCAAACAAAACTTAATTAAGATTTCAATAGCTTCAATGAAAGCGGCTGTCAGTAAAGTATTTTGATAGATGTTTATGCAAAGTGTGCAAAATTTCAATCTCTTACATTAATTAATAGCTACTATTGTTTCTAAAGTGTTGATAAAAAAATATTCACCTTTAAACTTTTTCATGAAAATAATTTTTGTAACGTCATTCAAACATTATGCTTATTAAAATTCATTACAATTTATGTATTAAACTATTTGACAATTTTTTAGCCCTAACAGGATTTTTTGATCACTGCCGCAATCAGTTTGATAAATAAAATTGACTATGCATTAAATGTGTCTGGAATTTCAATGAACATTTTCACCCTTAAAATGTATTGAGGCACTATCGACTGTAGAAAGTAAACAATTTTCGAAAGATATTCATAAATTCACACACACACACACAAAAAAAAAAAAAAAAAAACAAAGCTTTTGAAATCAAAAATAGAGACACAACAAATACAGTTCAACGTACTGTTTCTGGCAAATATACAGGATGTCTGTAGAAGCCGGATATAACGGTTATCCGGAAGTATATACGGAGTGAAGTTACATACTCAAATAAATTTGACAAAAATTTAATTCAAATATGACATGCAATATGAACCGTTGTATATTAAAAATGAAAAGATCAAGTTCCTTTTTAATGTTTTTTTTTTTTTTTTTTTTTTTTTTTGTATCATATTTAAAGTGTAGAAAATAAATCCTCAGCGTTCTTTGGCAGAATTTGGTTGTTCTTATTATTTTCTTGTACGTCTATTAACACGGTTTGTGAGGATAATATCTTATTGTATAGATTGCTGATTGAAGAAAGTAATTTTGTGTTTGCTTTTGATAAAGTAAGAAAAAAGTCTGCATTTATTTTCCACTAATTTCGTAGTGGGTATGTATTTCTTGCAATAACATTTTTTTTTAAATTCTTGAAGAATAAATGATTTATCAACATTATTCAAGTTCTAGATATCAACTTAAGTTGTAGTGGTGTACTAACATGACAGAACTTAAGCCTATGATTTAAAAAAATAGCCATTTATCATACAAAAGTATTGGAAACTGAAAATAAAATTTATAAAGAAAAACTAATGATGAAGTGGAAATTTAGAAACGAAATAAAATATGAACGAATTGTTGAAAAAAATAAGAAAATTGATGAATTAAAAAAAAAAAAATACTTTTTGCAAAACAGACGGAATAATAATGCAAAATTTATTCCAAATGAAATCATTTAAATACATTTTTTACGGAAAAAGGAGACATAAGAACCGTATCAAACTGTTTAAAGTTAAATACTATACCAGGACTGCACAGAAGTTAATAAACAAGTACAATGAGTATCCAATACAAAAGAAACTGCTGCAACAAAAGAGAAAAAGAAGAAGAAGCGCAGTATTTTTACATGTGTAAAAAAGACCATTGCAATTTAGTACCACAGACGTGATTTCTGTTAAAAGTTTTTAAAGCATTTGCATTGTATCGTGCGAATCAATATCTATAAATCCCAAAGCATATAAAAAACCACAGCAAATTAAAATCAATGATCATTCTTGATTGCTTAAAGAGAACAAAACGGAATAGAACTATCAATTTTGTTTAATGTAAACTGGTCCTAAAGAGGAATTTTTTACTTTTAATTTTCATTCCGTGAAAAAATATTCCTGCTTATAAGACTAACTTTCTCTAAAGGTTCTCTAATTTTCTCTTTCTATATCACACAGATACCAAATTCTTAAACCATTTTTTGTTCAGCGACATACTTTAAATTTGTTAACTATCTTTCTGATTATTCGACATAGTCTATCAGATTTAGCATCAGACCATTTTCTTTTCTTTCCTTTTTTAAAAACCTTTCTTCCTTTTTGTTTGCGAAGCTATGTGTTCAATGATTAAACACATCTCCCGACAAACGTATAAAAAAGTAAAACCACACCACAACATTCTTTCTTCGTGTGTAATCTAAAGACTGAGTTTTTAGACGGTCACCCACTTGCAAGGAAAGTGTCGACGTTCTAAAAGCTTCTCCAATCATCCCGTACATTGGAAAAGAGAGAAGCATCAATGGTGAGTGACCCTTTCTCTTAGTAACTGACCCGCAAAGTTAGTCTTCCGTGAAGCCCGAAGCGAATAGTTTCTTCCGTTCGACCTTCAAATTCCAAGACTCGACAAAATGTGAGCAAGGGAAAAAAATAGTTATTAATTTTTAATATTCTAGAAATACATTGAAAAAAAAGAAAGTCTTCGATTATCCAAAGTTTATAAATACTCTTATCATGTAAAGATATTTGAGACAATTACAGTACAACCTCTCAATAAAGGACACTAAGAGGACCAGGCATTTTGTCCTTTAAATAGAGGTGTCCCTTATTCGGAGGTATTTGAGTTGATGCATGCTGTGTACTTAGTAGTATAATATTACAATAAACATTAACTATTAACACTTAAGATTAAATACTGAAAATGTCTTATTATGTTAAAAAAAATTCATAATTATTCACATTTCTAAGTTTATCTTATTTTATTAATTAAAATTTAATAAAAAAAATTCTAATGGCAAAGTTTTGTAGCATACAGAAATAATTTTGAAGTAATTCATTACATGTATTTGCTTTATGTTATGTAATTTACAATGTAGTACTATGTGAATTACAATTAATGTTCAAATTTCTTAAGTTTTATATACAAAGCTAATTAGTTGCTGTGCACTCTTTGTTGGCCCTGAATTAACTTGAATAAATTGTTGAGAGGACAAATTATGCATGTCAATTTCAACAAGTTTCTTTTTTTTAATACATTACTTGTTTCCTTCACATATGTTTATGTCAAACCTATGTCAATTGATTTTTAGAGGAAAAGTGAAACTTGAATTCCTGTAAATTCACTACTTCTTATGTACTTATACATTATTTCTTGCATTTTTTTTGTGACTGTCCCTTAAATAGAGTGTCCCTTAATTAGAGGTAAATACATGGAAGTCCCTAATCAAAGGGACTGGGACCAGAAAAAATGTCCCTTAAATAGAGGTGTCCCTTATTCGGAGGTGTCCCTTAATGGAGGTTCTACTGTATTTATTTTCAATGATTACATCATGATCTTTTTCTCATTATCGATAAACTACATCAACAACTGGCTAACCAGCAACAAGATTCTTTTAGGAGAAGTGGAGTGGAGGGATATATAGCATAGTTTTTCAATTTGCATAAGGGGTCGCAGTACCTTTCAAACATTTTTTTTTTAATTTAAGTAAATTTTATATTTCTTTGAAACCATAACATGCATACTTATTTCTTAATCAATAATTTATTTTCAAAATTTAAAAAATTTGTCTACTTTTTTTAAAAATTCAAAAAATTGAAGAAAATTTCTATTTTTTGAAATCACTAAGGCTTTTTTTTATTTTTGCACTAATTTAAAAAAAAATTTCTAGCTAAACGATCACTATAATCATCTCTAAAAATCTGTGCATTCATTTGCTTATGAGTTTACTAGAAAATTTTCTGTGATTGATTATGTAAAAAATCTAAGTTATTTTTTAAAAAAAATTGGTTTTTAAAGGTTTAACATGCTCTAAACTTTTGAGTAATTTATAAAATGCTTATCCAATGCACAGTTTTGTCAAGTATGTTATCCCAATTGCAAAAAGTATTACTTTAAAGCTGTATCTTTAATAGAAAAAAATCCTTAGGGATTCTAATGACATGAAAACACAAAAATACCACCATCGAGAAAAAGCAGTTTCAAGTTTTTCTTTTGCATAAGAACACATAGCGAGCATGGCCTAAAACCACTCATAACTTTTTAAATATTTGAACTAAAGCAATGAAACTTTTTCCCTGTGTTCAGAATAGGTTTTAGTTTTGAAATAAGCAATAAAAAAATTTTTGATCGTTTCATCATTTTTGAGGTACTCTAACCCCTTAATTTCAATCAAAGTAGCCACGCATGAAAGGTACATAGATCTTTATGGTGTAACTTTGGAATATAGATATGCATGTAAGTCTAAGCTTTTATAAGACCAAGTTTTTCATAAAAAAATTGACGTAAGTGAAAAATCTTTCACTTAAAAAATAACAATAAATAAAAATGAAAAAAGGAAGAAGATATAATAATTAAAAAATATTTTTAATCATACGTAATTCTCCTTTTTTGATATTGATGCTGATCTTTTGAAAGGATTGCGAAAATGGGAGACATAGTAGCAGTTTTCCACTACATACACGCCACAAACTATGTATTATGTTATGTCCGGAGGATGAAAAATTATTTCTAGCGTGTCGTGTCGAAAAAATATGCTTGTCCAGTCGATAAAAGCCCTTTTATTGGATATCTTTACATTTAAAAGATCTTCTTTTTTTGCATTAAAATAGGGGCACTTTGAAAGCCCGAAACACGTACAGATACTACCAAATTGTTGAGTTTAAACATTTTTTACTTCCTTTTACAAAAAAGGAAGTGTTGTATTCGCGAAAAAGTTTTCTCTGAAAAATCGGCCTTTATTTTCATTTTGCTCACCCTCGAATTAATTTTGAGTTTATTTTTCAACCCGACCACACGTGGATATATGCCTAGGAATGTATAGGCACCCGAAATCTACATTTTGACGATCCCCGAGTTAATTACAACGAGTTCTCTCGTGACGTCTGTATGTACGTATGTATGTGCATATGTGTGTATGTATGTGGTATAACTAAAGAACGGAATGTCCTAGAAAGTTGAAATTTGGTACTTAGACTTCTAGTGGGGTCTAGTTGTGCACCTCCCTTTTTGGTTGCATTTGGATGCTCCAAAGGGGGTCTTTTGCCCCTTTTGGGAGGGGGGAATCATTGTTAATTTTGATGTAAACTCAAGTGGTGTAATAATTTGGCGGACACTTGGCGATATATCGCCAGTCTTTCGGTCACCAAGTTTTGTTGCCAACTTGGCGACAAATTTAGCGATTTTTTTTTTCTTTTTTTTAAAATCTGGTTTCAATTTCTCCACTTTGGTGATATTTAGAGAGTAAACTATTGAATCAAATTAAAACTGCCAATAATGAGAAAATGACATTAAATTGGAGTAAAAGGAAGTCATGTGATGCACACATCAGCTCGTTTTTTTTTTTTTTTTTTCAGGTCATTGGTTAACGTTTGGTCATACGTTTTAAATATAAAGTACAAAATAATTAGTTGGTTACAATTAGTTACAAACACATCAGCTCGTTTTTCTTTAACCTTTCTGGAACAAAGGTATGGATTTATTTCTAATTCTCCTACTTTTTTTTTTTTTTTGGTTCGAGAAATTTGCTTACAAAATTATGTAATTCCTGTTTCAACTTTGAAGTTGGCAGTAGTAAGCTCACAATCATTCCCTAATTGTAAACCATCTTTTCCCTAATATTACAAATATTGAAATTAAGAATAGCTTTTCAAGTCATTTGCAAGCATTTTTCCTAGAAATCACTTGATATTGTACTGATTATGGCATACAATATTGTTGAACATTAACTTCAAACACGTCGGTGTACGTTTCCAAGAGGAGCCGAGTCTGGACTGCAAAAGGTCTTCAAAGTAACTGCTCATCCGGATCAAATTCGCTTTGGTTGTTAAACGCAGAAAGTAGTAACACTCAGCGAAAGCTGCCAAAGCATGCTGAGAATGTAATGTCATGGGGAGCCATTTGACTTTAGAAAAGAGGTATTTCACAAAAAAACGTTAAATTTTGAACGGAAAAATAAAGAAAAGGAGTTACTTCAGTGATATTAAAACACACCAAAGGGGCAGCAGGCTCTGTGCTTTGCAAAAAAAAAAAAAAAAAAAGAAAAAAGGACTGCAAGCGACACCAGCCCTAAATACATTTTGTAATAAACTTTTACAATATATTCTGTATGCTAAACCTTTCTCCCCTGAAGTTTGCAGATAAAAATTCGTGAAATTTGTTCTGACATTATCCACCTACAAACTGAGATAGTCATTTCGCTTGTTTCTTTTTTAAATTTAAGGTGATACTTAATGAAATAAAAAACGTGCCTTCGGGCAAAGCGGGTCGGGGAAAGCGGGTATAGGATTTAATCCCATATTTATTTATAATTTCTTGACTTGTGTGCTGACTCAGATTTTCTATTTCAATAGGTTAAGTATAACTTTAAAAAGTTATTTTTTAGGATGGCAATTAATTATTCTATTAATTTAATTAGTCATTACTTTATGTTTTACTAGTGGTACCCGCACGGCTTTGCCCGCAGTAGAAAATTAAAAGGTCATTTGGTTCACCTGTATATTTACAAATATTGGATGATGAATTTATCGCCAATTGGCAATGATCATTCTCTCTCCCATTCCACGTCATAACTTCGTAATTTACTCGTCCATCTTATGACAATTTTGCTCCGGGAAATGTTCTTAAAATTGAAATAGAAAAAGAAAAAAATCGAATTTTTGAAAAATCGCTTCGAGGTGCACACCCTAACTTTGTGTCAAATTTCGTGAAAATCGGCCGAACGGTCTAGGCGCTATGCGCGTCACAGACATCCAGACATCTAGACATCCAGACAGAGAGACTTTGAGCTTTATTATTAGTAAAGATAAAGAAATGTGCTGACTTTAAATTGGATAAGTACAACTGTTTTATATTTTTTTATATAATGGCAGGTAGCTAGTCAACTATTTTAATCATTTATAACTTGATATTTGATTGGCAAATGTACCAAACCACAATTAGTTAAGCTTACCCGCTTTGGGCTCCCTGGTGGGGCAAAGCGGGTTTTTCAAATGTTTGTAAAGTTTGATAATAAAAAAAATATTGGGTTTGAAATAATACAAAAGTTACTTTTTATTTTGAAGTTCAAGAACCCTGCTAGGAAATAAAACCGAAATTGCTGCGATAAAAATCAAAAACTACAATTTTCGAGCGTTCTGCGAAAACCTTCCCGCTTTGGGCCGCTCTCCCCTACTGTAAAAGTGTCCCCACTCATAAAGAAAAAAAGAAAACTACTTGCACAGTAGAAAAATTAAGCTGAGCATCTAGATTTAAAAAGATTTAAATGTTACAACAGTTTATACTTGGTTAAAAAAGCATTAGTGTAACTATGAAATTACATTCAATAACTGATAAAAATAAAACTAAAAACCCTATGTTTTTTTTTTCTTTTCCAGTAACGAACAGAAACTCTTAATTCTACTAGTGTACATTATTAAAACGAAATAGAGTAGTTCAGGAACCATAATAATGTCGTCACGTATTGAAAAGTTTTTCGACTACAAAATCAAAATTTTTAAGAAATCGTGTACTAAATTTTTTTTGTCATAAATAAGTACTAAGAATAAAATAAATGATTTAGCCAAAAATTGTGTACGATTGTAAACTTTTGAAAATGATTCTCTTAATTTCAAATTGAGTTTAAATGTTAATTTTAAACACAACAAAAAACATATTTTTACAAATTAATTCCGATCGATCCTGTCACAAAACTACTGATGTCAATCCTAATCGTATAGGTTATTTTAATAAATACTGACATATATTTCAATTGTGAAATCAAAGTTATAATGCTATTCTCCCCCCCCCTCTTATTTTTAGTTTTCTAGGAAATTTAATTATAGGTTTAAGTAAAAACCCCTGACCATTTTTAGTTTATATAGAATTATGTTTAACAAAGCTAAAAACATTTATTTGTCTTTTAAATCAGATTCACAATTTTCTTTTTCCTTTCACAGATTCCACTTATGTACTAACGATACATTCTTATTCTTAAAGTTTTGTAAATCTATTCGGGTTATTTAGTAATTGTATTGATGTATTTAAGTTAATTTTTGTTTCAAAATAATTGGATAATTTATAGTTTATTTTAATATTGGTTCTCTTTTCATTCGTTTTGGAGGAAAAATATTAATTTGATTCCATATTATAACAGAAGTTATGATTTGATGTTAAATATTTTTTTTAATATTAACTGAAATAAATTAGGTTTAATTATTCTTCAAAATCACGAAACAATAAAATTAATTTTGCGAATAATTCGAAAAATTAAAATTAAAATGCTGATGAAATGCATTTAAAATTTTTTTAAACAATTTACACTGAATATTGCGGGTTTTACAATTGAATTAAATTCTGATATCAAAAGTTTAAATAACTTTCAGTTAGCCCGTGCGAGCATTTGATAAATGCCTCTCTCTCTCCCTCTCCTTTAAACACAAAATGTCTCAACTGAGTTTAAAATTGTTTCTGAACAAAAGGTAAAAAAAAAAAGATCTTTTACACAATAAAATAAAATAGCCGACTTTTCTTCACTAATCCTTATCACTTGATAAGGGCTTAAAAAGGCAATTACTTAGTGGGTGGTACAGATATACAGGTGTCCCTCGTGTGACACGGGTACTTGTACAACACGGTTTCGATACTACATGGTACCAAATTTGCGATTATTATACAACGGTTTCGATATTACCCTGTACGAAACTTTAACTTTAACTACACAGTTTTGATGCAACACGAATCCTAAAAGAAAGAATTCAATTTTTGTTCAATACACTGTTAAAAAATGCATGATAACAACTGTAATAAGTTTTTACTTCGTTTTTATGAAACTTTTACGAAAAATTGTCTGTCTTGAGCTCAAGAGTTTGGTTTCCCCGTATAACACTAAATTTTAAATGCATATTTGATTTTTCTCATCAGTGTTCTAAAAGCAAAAAGGTGAATATTTTTTTGCTTCTAATGCATTGTAAGAAAATAAAATTAGGATTAAACATAAGCTAAATTTGCCAAACGATAAATAAAAAATGAAGTCGAAACAAAGTATGAAATAACATAAAAAGAATGATTCTGTTTATTTTATTTTAAATTTCGTTTTGTTGTTGTTGCTCAGACGAACTTTATTGCTACAGAAAAGCTCAGATTTTTTTTTTATGGAATGTGTTTTGCTCTTAGTATAGAAAGAAAAACGGATCAAGTTTCTTCTTGTTGTGCATAACAGTTTTAATTTGAGGCATGTAAAATGATTAAGTTTTATCGTTTATAACAACTCTTATTTGTAAATCAGTGGGTCTTCGTATGTTCTGGTTGCCAGTTTTCGTTTGAATGTTCTATTGAGCCGAAATTTCAGCTATTATAAAATTTGCACCTCATGATTTGGTTTCGATATAACATTCCTTGATTTACATTATTTCAAGGTCTCGTATAACACGGTTTCGAGAAAACACGGAACATGGTTTTGATGTAACATAATACTAGGACTGGGCGATATCAGAATTTTAATATCGTGATATATCGCTCTCCAAATATCGATATTTTCGATATATCTGGGGGGGAGGGGGGTTCGATGTAACACGGAGCATGGTTTCGATATAACACGGTACCAATTGACATGATTTATGACATGTATATGATTAAATAGGTTAAAAAACGAGTAAAAAAACACATTTATAAATAAAGTCTCGTATATCACGGTTTCGATACTACACGGAACGAATTAACCGCGTTGTACGAGGGATACCTGTACACTAATTACGTTAGTACTGCAGTTCAGGGGCGCCGACTTGCAAAAATTATTGAGGGGGCTAGACGTCACCGGTGATCCAGGGGTTATGTAATCCTAAGGCGTCCACACCCTCACTTTTCAAAAAAAAAAAAAAAAAAGTTCAGATTTTTTGAACCTTGAAAATGCCAATTTACATATTTTCTGGTGTATATGATTTATACAAACAAACAACATGTGGCATGGTGTTTTCAAAGTTAATCTAAGAATTTGTATACAAATTTTTTGGTTCAATTAAATCATGTCACTTGTCTTCAGTGTGGGACATTTTTACAGTTCTATTTTGGGGGAAGTCGTGCAGTTCCGTGGCTAGGCATTAATATAATGTAGGGCACTTGACTTGCATGGAAGGGCACTTCCACTGCGCCTAAATACAAAAAATATTGGGAGGGGGGGGGGGGGGGCATACCGCGGGTTTAACCCCGGGAAATTTTCTAAATTGGAGATGGAAAAGGTAAGTTTTACAGTTTTTTAAGCATTTTAGAGTAATATATTATCAACATTAGAGCCCCGAAAACTCTACTCTCGTTAACCCGACACATGTTTTGGCTTTAAAAAAAAAAAAAATGCTCTTTAAATACCAATATTTGGGCTGTCTTTAGAAAGGTGCAAATGTCGACCGCCTGATTGGATTACTGAATTTTAAGTCATTGACGACTAGTCGAATATCCAATTCATCCAAAATATCTCGGTGCTTATCTGCCCCATTGTTGATCGGACAGACTATCCGCACGTTCGCACAGTGGGACAAATTCTAAGCGCTTGCAGCACCGTAATAATGTCATTATTCACACCACTCGTTTTCAGTTAACCTGCTTTTTACTGTAAAAATTATTTGTTGTAACTCATTACTGAATGTATTTTACAAGGTAACTATCTTCAAACAAGGAAAATAAAAAAATACCGAGACAAATTTGTGAGTTTAGAAAGCATTAAATAACAAATAATTTTCTTAAATTATTAAGGGGGCTCGGGCCCCCTCAGGCCCATGGAGTCGGCGCCACTGCTGCAGTTTAAAGAAAAATATCGACTACAGTTTTAGGCATGTATCTATAAAAGTTAGAGTGACTTTGTTGTAACAGATTGATTATAGCATTCTTACTTTTAGCAGGAAAAATTGGAAAACTAGTTTATCTTTGTAGGAGACAGATGAAGGAAGACAATCAGGGACCGATTTACTCACCTGGGTGCCCCGGGCACTGACAGATATGGTGCCCCCCTCCCACACAAAAATTATGAAGTTAAGTGTTGGACATTATTTTGATAGAAAGAAAACTTTAAAATATCGATTTCGTACGAAAAAAGTTAATAATTAAGATGTTTTGCAAAGAAATCATTTAATATAAATCTAAAATAATTTTATGGTTTTCACGTTAGAAAATTGTTTACAGTCGCAGATGGGAAAACTATGATACAAATGGTAAAGGTAAATCATAATGTGCTTTCTGCGCATCGATGATTCTTTATATATTTTCTTCTTTGTTTTCTTGTAGTAAATTCATCTATAATGTCCTCATAATCAAGTTTTAGGTCAAACTTACTTCTATTGATAACAGAGCTAATAAAGATAATTTACCATCAGATATGAGAGTACGCAAAGGACACTTAATTAAAAGGACTCTTCAATAGCGAGAATGATCGTCCTCCACAACAATTGGATAATATGCTTTCATTTAATAAAAAAAATTGTCAAATGACAAAAAATTTTTTGTTTCCTTTAGTTAGAGGCCCTGAACACTGGTCCCTAAAAAAAATGATGACAGAAATTTGGTGCCCCCTTTCCTTTAGGGCCCCGAATGCCCTGCCGTAAATCAGTCCCTGAAGACAATATTTAACATATCAATGTTATTGCCAAAACGAAGAGTATAGCAATAGTTTTCCTATTCATAAATGAAATTCATGAGGACTTCAGTGTGATTAGCAGATAGGTAAAGAGGGAAGAATGTTCATTGGGAAAAGTTAAAGAAGTTGAAATTAGTATCTTTAGACTTTAAGCAATTACTGCCCTTAAGCCAGGGATAAGTCAGAACCACATGCAGTATACCAGACAGTGGCGGATGGGCCCGGCAGGCAGCCGGGCAAATGCCCGGTGGGCCGTCTCTGTTGGGGCCGCGTTGAATCTTTCAATTAAATAGCACAAAAAAAAAACCCCCTGATATTTCTCTTCTTTCCTTCTTTTCCTAATTAAAAAAAATGTCTCTAAAAATTTCATAATAACCCGGTATATTTCTAAACGACTTATAAGAAAATCGCTGCTAGAAAAGTAATGGTTACAAAGTTCAAAAAAAAAAAAAAAACTCCGCAAACTTATGCTGTGAGCAATCAGATATATTACTGTGTGTCTGTAAATTCATCGGTCGGCCGATAAGATAACTTTGTTGCACAACTGTCCAGAACCTTCTATTACCCTAACAGCTGCCTGTAATAATAGTCTGTAGGGGAACAATGAACATGTAAAGGCAGGGCCGTCGCCAGGGAAGGCGTAGAACTGAAGCTGCCAATTTTAATTTAGGGATGAACAAAAAAAAAAAAAAAAAGAAAACGTTATCAGTATTTAAAAAAAAAAAATAGTAGTAACATAATACCAAGTGGAATTCCCGTGACAAAAAGTATTTTTTCAGCAAAATTTTGAAAGAAAATGCAACCCTTGAATATTAAACAATTAAACTTTTGAATATTATTTAGGAACATCCACGGTTCTTTATTATAATTTACCCAAATAAAAGCAGCTGAAATTTTTCGGGACATTCTGACAGATTAAGAAATTTTTTTTCAACGAAAAAAGTATTCAGTACATAGTACAAACCTATGACATGTTTCAACTTAGTACAATAAATGAATAGATCAATAATTATGGCGGTTTCATAAGGGCATGCGTTAAACAGAAATAAAAGTTGAAGTGCAGTAGGGGAGATTTAAAATATTGTAATGAATACCAAGCGCTTGAATGCATAAATCGAAAATACAATAAAACTTTATTAAAATATTCTAGCTGGTGGATATTTAAAGTAAAATAAAGTTGGGAGAAGACCTACGGTGTCACTGAAAAGTACTACATCAGTCCAAAATGTTAAAAGATTATTTTAACGAATCACAAATACTTTAATTTCAAACAAATTCAAACAACAGGTTGGAAATTAAAAATTTCACTATGAAAAAACCAAAGAACTAAAATGGTTTTGAAAAAGAAATACTGCGGGGAGATTTTTCCATAGCATTTGTATCAATAATTTAATAAAATGATAGGGAGTCAGCAAAGAATGCGGAAGGGAGAAAGATCCTCGAGCCCTACCATTCATTTTACACCTCCAAGGTAGATTAAAAAACAAATTTTAAAACTTATATTTTGAAAGAGTGCAGGGAAAGTTTCTAAATTAGAACCAAGTCCCATCTCCTATTGCCTATCGTTACCAAAGATGGCCTACATCTTGTATTTAGGACTTAAAATTCGAAAAGCTTCCAGGAGAGTGATCACCCAAATCCTGTAGAAGCACCTCCACCCCATCTTTAAGAATAATTTAAAATTTCGTTTTTAGGACTACAATATAGAAAATTTTCAGAGGTCATCGAATCTCTCCTCCCCCTTGTATCACCAAAGACGGTCTAAAATTTCATTTTTAGGGCTTCAATTCCGAAAAGATTTTTAAGAAGAGCCCTCGAACCCTTGGTAACATCAATGAATATCATCTACAACTGTGTTTTAGAATTCAAATTTCGAAAAATTACCGAAGGAAGGTCCCAGAACAGCTTTACCGACAAAAATTACCAAAGATCGTCAAAAACTGCGTTTTAAAAGCTAACTTCGAAATTTTTTCGCGCCCAACATGCTCGCCCGTCCCCTCATGTCATTGAAAGTCGACGAAAATAATGTTTTTTAGCTTCAATTTCCGAGAATTTTCGGTCCCCTTTTAGGATATTAAAGAAGAAATACAATCCTTTTCTTTAGATTTCAGTTACGAAACAATTCCTGGAGAACACCCTCGAGTCTCTTTCCTTTACATTACCTAATATCATCTAGAATGCATTTTTAAGACAACTAATTTAAAAAAATTCCCGGAGGGGGGGGGGGGATTGGATTTTTGTTATTATTAACATTGTCAAAGATAGTTTAAAGACGTTCATTAAAAATGTACATTCCCTTCTCACGCGATATCGCGTGAAAAGTTCCCCATCACACATACAACCGTTATTGCACATAAGGCTTTGAGATACTTGGGGGGGGGGATATCTATCAGTAACAAACTTGTTGAAGAACTTAAGTTTCAAAAAACATCACCCTCCCCTCCCCCCCAAAGAGTTTCAATTGTCACCTAAATTGGCGCATCGGGAACTTCAATTGAGAGATTTTGCCTAGAAAGAATTTCTGAACGCCCTCCTTTCTCCCCAGTGTTTCCAAACATTGCTTACACATACGTTTTAAAACTCTGATTTTGAAAAAATTTTGGTAGAATTCTCCAAAACCCCTTCCCGCAAATATCGCCCAAGGTCATCTAAAAATAATATAACAATACGTTTTTGAAGCTATAATTTCAAAAATTTTCCAGGGACCCCCCAACATCTACACGAATATTACACTTTTAAAAAACATCGCCTTCCCCCAAAAAAGCGTCAACTGTCACCTAAATAGGCGCTTTGGAAACTTCAATTGAGCAATTTTGGCTAGAAAGAATTCCTGAACCCCTTCTCTTCTCCCCCCCCCTAGTGTTTCCAAACATAGCTTACATATACGTTTTGGAACTCTGATTTTGAAAACGTTTGGGGAGAATTCTCCAAATACCTCCTCCCGCAAACATCGTCTAAAAAGTCTAACAATACGTTTTTGAAGCTATAATTTTAAAATTTTTCCGGAGGAGGGCCCCCGAACCCCCCATCATCAGCACGAATATTACACCTTTTACTATGCTGGTGTTCGTATTATTGATTATTTTTCTCCGCATTCGTAAACGCAGTTCTCCTAATTTGAATCCTCAAATTCTAATGGTGACTCCCTTCTAAAACTAGAAGTGTATCATCCGCTCTATCTTTTACATCTGTAAAAAAAAAAAAAAACCCTAAAGGGGCGGGGGGGGGGAGAGCGTCTCCTCTTCAAGGAGCAAGTCTTAAGGGGCCGCGGCTGGCCTGTAAATGCCAGGGCCGGTTCATGCTGTCCCATCCGCCGCTGATACCAGACAGCTCGGTTATCACATACAGAGACTGCAGTTTCGTTCTTATATTAGAACTCTTCACTCCGGAATAGTGAATAACCGAGCTGGAAGCAGATGTCATCTCACTGAAGCTGAGAGTGCTAACACATTGGCAGATAAAGTGAATTTATCTCACCAGAGAGTGTCTGCAGCAGGTGCGGTTCGAGTCGAAAATGGAAGGCAAAGTTTGGGTATTTAGCAGTAAGTTACAGCCTAAAATTAACTAGTTTATTCACTATTCCAGACTGAGGAGTCCATAACAGGGACGGAACTGCAGTCTCGGGATGTCGTTAATTCTTGTAAATATTAGCTTAGTAAAAAGTTTAACATTTATGTTACAAAGGTAAAAGAAAACAATTTCGTCGGGAGAAGTTGATGACAAAAAATAACATGGTTAGACATTAACATGCTTAACAAAACTATCAATAAGTTTGCAAACTCCAAATTAGTGAAATCTAAGTAACTTTATTACAGATGCTACTTCAATCCAAACTCTAAAATGGAAAAAAATAAAAATATATATGATGATAAAATAAGATGTTGGAAAATACAATGAAATAATGGAAAATAATGAAAATAATGGAAAATAAAAAGGAAAGGAAAAGCCCGGTATCATCACGAACCCTTTCTCTCAATCATAAACAAATCCAAAACAGGTAGTACTCACCCTTCAACTAACACCATTCCATTATTATTAAATTCTTTTGCTGCAAAGTTCGTTTCTCCTTGAGATTTACGCACAAACCCTTAGACTTGTTGCTCTAAAACTGTAAGAACGGTATGATGGAGGCATAACAAACAGTTATGACAGTCTTACGAATCTAAGAAAACACACACACATGCAGAAACATACACCTGAATAACCCATTCGACAGACGACTGGAATGACTTGAGCAAGGCGTTTTCGCCGCTGTGCCAAAGACGTGGCCTCTGAAAACACAAGAGATTCGAAACCGGTTCCAAAGGTAAGAAAGGTGGGGAGGAAGGGGGGAGGGGGATGAAGGAGAAATATTTTTTTGCTTCACCTTCTTGCGGTACAGGATGGATGGGGGCTTTTGGGCTTTTCAGCGATCATTTCTCATCTCTCACCGTCCAATGGATCACCTGCTCTTTCTAGCTACCTGTAACGTAGAGCGGAAATTATTTTTTTGGTGTGTTGTATTTCGATTTTTGATGGATTAGTTATTGGTGATATAATGATATAAATTGTAGTGGGTGAGTTTAAAATCTAGAGAAAAGAAAAGGAAATTATATATATGTATATATATATATATATATATATATATACAGTCGAACCTCCATATATCGAAATCCCAGCAAATTTCTATGTTCATAACATAGAAAAATTGTTTCTATATATCGAAAAAATTTCTATATATCGAATTTTTTTTCGAGACATTCGTAGATTTTTTTTCCTCTTTAGACTGTTTGTCTCATGAAAAATAAAGGTTAGGGGAGAAAATCATGTTCACTAAAGGTTGCTACGAAGGAATCTGGGGTTAAAGGGTGTGTAGATAGGTCGTTGTTTCGTTCTAGAATTCTTAAATTCCCTCAAGTTTATTTCAAATATCTTAGTTGTAACCAGTAACATTGTAAAATCAGTTTCAAGTCATCCCTTTTGTCTGTTGATTATCGTTCCTTGTCGTTTTAGCTGCAGTAAAAATCATTCAAGTTAAGTAGATTAATTTTTTACTTTTCTCTCGATTTGTCAAAACGAAAATCCCTTAATGTTGCGGATCAAGTTGAATTGACAAAAAATGAAAATGAATGAAGGCGCAAAAATGTAATTTCTGTTATTTTTACTTTCTTCTATATCTAATATATAGAAGAAAGTATTGGATTCGTGCAAATTTTCGAATTTCGAATTTTGACGGATTCGAACGTTTTGAGGTGTGCTGAGTCCATTTCGACCATTTTTGGAAAATGTCTGTCTGTGTGTGTGTGTATGTATGTATGTGTGTGTGTGTGTGTGTGTGTGTGTGTATGTATGTGTGTCACGTCTGTGTGTGACCAGTTTTTTGTGGCCGCTCTACAACAAAAACTACCGCATGAAATCGAACGAAATTTAGTACACATATGTTGCCCCTATGTGAACTTGTGCCCATTAGTTTTTGGCGCGAATTCCTCCAAGGGGGGTGGAGCAATGGGACGTTTTTCGAGTTACGCGTGCTTGCTATTCCTCAGGAAGTAACTGGCGGAATCAAACAAAATTTGGTCCATATGTTGGTATTAACAGGAGCAGGTGCTGATTTAATTTTGGTGTCAATAACTCAAACGGGGGTCAGGGACGTAACTAGAGGGGGGCAGACGGGGCTCGTGCCCCGGGCGCCAGATTTTAGGGGCGCTAAACTGACTAAGTAAATGCTCAAATTTATTTTTGTAAAAGAAATAAAAAGGGAAACATTTTTTAAAAGTTCAAAAAAGACCCCCTCAGTGCGGGCGAATGTGGATAAACAATCAAGTGCAGTAAAGATAGACGGAAAGAGAGTGAGGAGGGCGCAGTAAATAGCCTGAATGTATTTTCTTAGAGTTACTAGTACTTATTTTGTCTTATCTAAAGAACCTCCCTGTCGGAGGAGAAATATAGGAGCAAAGCCTATGGGGAGTACACACCAGTACAAAACAGCGGAAATGCTCAAAAGCTCAAATGTCATTTTTCTACAATTAAACGTCATAAAGCTGCCAACATGATGCCTTCCTCTCATTTACAATGGCGAGAGCTTGTCTACCCCAAACGTTACACTGTTCCCTTGCCCTAGTTTAGTTTACAATTTTCCCATTCTTGGAGAAAAATCTCGCACTATAAGAATGGAGATTCAATTTAAAGTCGAGAGGCTGCCTATTTTTCTTTAGAAAATACTTAGGTTTTTAAGAGATAAATTGAGCTAAAATGAGAAATTTTAGACTTAGTTTCGATATATTTTTGCCACCCACAGAATATTTTAAATATAATCATCTACTTCAAATTCAATCAATGTGTTAGAAATAAACTATTTGTTCACCTCTGTAACTTCAACTTTGCTTTGGTTCTTTTGATGAATGTATACTTTTATATTTACAGTAGAATCTCGTTTATCTGGCTCCCGTTTATCTAGATCGCTGGCTTATCCGAATCAAATTTGTAGAGTTGAAAAATATATTCACTTGAATGATAATTCTATATTGTGATAGTAAGAACGGAATTATAAATGTGCCAAACATTCGCTCTTTACTTTCATTAAATACACAACTGCGACACACAACGAATAAATTATAGTTATCAAATAAACAACGTGACGTATTTGGAGTTTCAGTCTGACACCACTGCAGCTAAACTAGAAATGATACAGTATTTGCGAGTAACAATCCTATGTAATTTTGTTACAAATCATCGTTGTTTGCTGTTAATAAAAGATAAGTTTGCTTCTTCGCGATTTAATTACTGCTTATTATCCGGATTTTCGTTTATTCGAACTGCCTTTGGTCCAAGTTAGTCCGGATAAATAAGGTTATACTGTAAATAGAAATAACCCGAGAAGAAGCGCACTGAAAACATGTAATCTTAAAATGTTCAAGATATGTGTTTTTTAAAAAGAAGGTTAATAGAAAGAGTTTTGATATCACGCACATTAGGTTTATGTTTTTCTATTGAATGTTTTTCAAATGTATAATTAAATACCATAGGTGGGGAACGAGCGTCCTTTATAAAATATAACTCTTGTAATAATTAATATTTAATTTTAAGTGCGTTTCATATAAAATTATCAAGATAATGTTTAAATAAGATAATCTGTCCATTTCGATTGTAAGTTATCGTAAGTAAGTTCATTGTAAGTTGTCGGCTTAAAGTCAATATACTAAGTGTAGTAATATTCAATTAATTTCAAGTAAGAAACAAAAACAAATAGTCCACTAAATTTTTCCTCGGAGTTAAAATTATTTCACGTATTATTTGCGACATGTTGCTCTTTTGTAGTTGAATACTGTTATTTTTCTTATGAATTTCTTCATAGTAGTATAGTAAAAATACTTAAATAATCGAAAATATTTTTGTTTTATTGTTTTCATTTGAAGTGGTAATTTTAAATTCGTATCTCAATATATTTAAAAAAAGTAACTCCAAAGAAATTGTGAAAGGATGTCTGTGGCGGGCCTGCGTCCAGGAGACCTCATAGCACCTACAATCTTGAAATTTTGTACAAAATTACTTCGAGCTCCGAGGATTTGCACCTGGGGTTTCTTATTTTAAATTTTGAATTAGTTTTTTTTTTTTTTTTTGTGATTATTTCTTTAGTCTAAAATTTCACGTAAATTGCCTATTAAACGGATGAAAGATTTCTCACATCCTTTAACATTTCATGTTGTTCCAAAAGATTTTTTTCTGCATCAAATAAAGCATGTAACAATTTTATCAATAAATTAGAACAGCAGATATAAGGGTTTCCATTTTAGCGAAAAGTCCTAGGCTCAGTCTTTAGGTCCTTTAGCACCTATAGCTTTGCAAGTTAATACAAGTTAGTTTGGAAGGCTTGAAAAGGGTGCTCGTTAAAGTGATTTTTTTAATGCCTCGGTTATACATATTTCTACCAAATTCGTTGTATATTTTCGGGTAGGAGTGGGATTATGTTCTGAAAATGAGCTCTTCATTTAAATTCTATTTTCTATGGGAGGGAGAGGGAAATATCCACTTTCTTCGAAACAGAACTTGTAACGTGTTTCTCAATCTGATTCTTTCTGACAGACGATTTAAATCTTCGCGAATCAAATAAGGTTTCGAATCAATCTTCAGGGGTTGGTAAGCGTCAACGAGCTGGGGCAGAGTCCCCTGGTAGAAAAAAAATAATGCAACAAGTTGTTAATTACTCTTAAATGGAATTACAAAATTATATTTCCTTGAAAACCTTCGTATGTAAAATAATAAATAAAATTTAAGGATTTTTACTCCCTATAGATATTTTTAAAAATGCAATACAGTGATAAAACTGTAAAATCGCATTTATAGGATTATCAACACATCCTTTATTTTCACTGCTATATTTTTAAAAAATTATTTTTTAGTATTTATTTTTTATGAGGGGGGGGGGCGCTGAAACAAGGTCTTGCCCCTGTTCGAAAATGATCTAATTACGTCCCTGACGGGGGTTGAGCTATAGAACGTTTTTTGTCGTCAATTGTGACTGCTGTATCTCAAGAAATAATGAACGGAATGAAAGAAAAATTTATCGGCAAGTAGCCCTTAGTGGGTAGTAGAAATGATTTTATTTTTGTGTCAACAGCTAAAAAGGGGGTAGCGCAATCACCCGTTCTTTTTTTCCATTTTGAGTGCCCTATCTCAAGAAGTAATGCTACGTTCTGGTTGAAATTTGGAATATATGTGAATCCATACGTAAACAGGCTTTGGTTCTATTTTGACGCCGATCGCTCCAAGAGGTGTTGATTTTTTTTTTTTTGCGAATAAAAATATTTTTATTAATGCAACAATAAGAAAGATAAATCGTAATAGATTGTCGTCTGCGTATTTCTCGTGATTTTAATTGCATGGAAATGATAGGAAATATTATCTCAATGATTTAAAAATTTTAACTGTTGCCATCTTATGTTTGTTAACAAATAAAATATTTGTAATTAATTCAAGCAAGGCTTTTAAAATAACTTTCAATTTTCGCTCTTTGCTTTGCTTTTGCAATAATTCAGACATTGGGATAGTCGTCAAGTTTTTGCATGTGTCATTTTGTTTTTGTTGGGAATATTGCTTCCTCGTCAAGCATGGTAAGGGATCAGAAAAAAAAAAAAAAATATATAGAAGAAAGTTTCGTGATGGCCACAACATACTAGTTTTAATTAACTTTCAATTGATCCGATGCTCGTATAAATTAGAAATTAGGTTTCATACACGAAAATTAGCTTTAATTTTAATGTTTTAGGAGATTTTTAGGATAAAATAAGATTGTTTCTATATATCGAAATTTCTATATATCGATTTTTTTTTCCGGCAGTTTGCTACTTCGATATATGGAGGTCCGACTGTATATATATTAGGGTGGTTCTTATTTTTGAAGTTGTAGATATTTCACACGACGCCCCCTCAATTTGTTCCATTATACAAATAAATGATCCATGCAAAATTTTAAGTCAATCCATGAATATTAACACGTGGCCCTAGGGCCCCCTTTTTACTTTCTTCTATATCTAATATATAGAAGAAAGTATTGGATTCGTGCAAATTTTCGAATTTCGAATTTTGACGGATTCGAACGTTTTGAGGTGTGCTGAGTCCATTTCGACCATTTTTGGAAAATGTCTGTCTGTCTGTGTGTGTGTGTGTCACGTCTGTGTGTGACCAGTTTTTTGTGGCCGCTCTACAGAAAAAACTATCGCATGAAATTGAACGAAATTTGGTACACATATGTGCTTCTATGTGAACTTGTGCCCATTGGTTTTTGGCGCGAATTCTTCCAAGGGGGGTGGAGCAATGGGACGTTTTTTGAGTTACGCGTGCTTGCTATTCCTCAGGAAGTAACTGGCGGAATCAAACAAAATTTGGTCCATATGTTGCCATCAAGAGGAACAGGTGCTGATTCAATTTTGGTGTCAATAGCTTATACGGGGGTTGAGTTATAGAACGTTTTTTGTCGTCAAATGTGACTGCTGTATCTCAAGAAATAACGAACGGAATCAAACAAAAATTTTTTGACAACTAGCCCTTAGTGGGTATAAGAGCTGATTTTATTTTGGTGTCAACAGCTAAAAAGGGGGTAGCGCAATCACCCGTTCTTTTTTTCCATTGTGAGTGCCCTATCTCAAGAAGTAATGCTACGTTCTGGTTGAAATTTGGAATATATGTGAATCCATATGTAAACAGGCTTTGGTTCAATTTTGACGCCAATCGCTCCCAGAGGTGTTTTTTTTTTTTTTTTTTTTTTTTTTTTTTTGCGAATAAAAAATATTTTTATTAATGCAACAATAAGAAAGATAAATCGTATTAGATTGTCGTCTGCGTATTTCTCGTGATTTTAATTGTATGGAAATGATAGGAAATATTATCACAATGATTTAAAATTTTTAACTTTTGCCATCTTATGTTAGTTAACAAATAAAATATTTGTAATTAATTCAAGCAAGGCTTTTAAAATAACTTTCAATTTTCGCTCTTTGCTTTGCTTTTGCAATAATTCAGACATTGGGATGGTCGTCAAGTTTTTGCATGTGTAATTTTGTTTTTGCTGGGAATATTGCTTCCTCGTCAAGCATGGGGAGGGATCAGGAAAAAAAAAAGAAAAATATAGAAGAAAGTTTCGTGATGGCCACAACATACTAGTTTGAGTTTGGAAGGAAAAATTGCGGATTTTCTCATTTTTATGTAAAAATATTCCTAGGTTTCATATTTAAAGTAATTTTGAACCTCAATAGATGTTGCTACTTCCAGACCAACCATTCTCTCACTTTCATTCTGTAAAATTTTACATATTACATAGGGTACATGTACACCAATGGCCTTGCTACAGGCATACCGCTATTCGCACTAGTTTCAAACCAAGAGGTAGGGGAACATTTCTTTTCACCAAGATGGACACAAGGGCCTAAAGGCCAAGGGGTCTAAAGGCCATTAATTAATGGTCTAGGCCATTAATGAATGATTTTTGACAACAATAAATTGCCTCCTCCAGGCTTTGGTGGTGTTGATTTAGAAAATTTTCTGTGTATGTAATAGGTGTGGCAAATAGGGTCACTAGGTTTCCATGCTATAAATATAAGTAATGACAATTATATTTTAATTCGCTGTTCTTTAGTTATATACTTAAATGTTTATGCTTTCTTATAATTTAAATTTTGTAAAATCCTCGATTACCCTACGATAAAAATAAACTCTATTTTCCATATCTAAAATATAAATTTAAAAAAATTCCAAATCGGAATAGTGTAAAAATCTATACTTTAAACTGTCTTCTATTTCAGTACATAGTCCTTTATTATCATCGAATTCCTCTTGCAATTCACAAGATTTAGAAACCGAAATGGGTATCTATCCTAACCTGTTGAACCTCTTTTCTATATCTGGTCTATCACAACGCAAAAAATGCTTGACAACTATTGATATCTGCTCGGATTTCATCATTGTTAGACAAATGCCATATTAAGGACAAAGATGCTGCTCATTTATTAACAGCCTATGTAGAAGCAGTAAATTTAAATCCAAATAACCTTATGATCAATCGTACATCCCTTAAGAGAGCAAGAAAAAATCTTCGAGAGGTAAAATCAGATTTCATGAATTTAAATTTAGAGTTTTTAATTATTCTCCCTGGGATACAAAGCTACATAGAGATGTAACTGGATAAAAACGCCGATAGGCTTACCATGATAGCTTCAGGTCCCAATGTTGAACCGCTACTCAGAATTTCTGAGATATTTCTTCAGTTGTATATGATATTTTAGATAATTGTTCTTTATTGCTAACTGTTCAAACTGTAGTGTTTCATACAGCGGCTTACAATACCGGCCGTATAAATTGTGCATGTAATTTTTTAGAGCAAAAGCTGAACGGTGATATATTGCATTTGTATTGCTATCATCATGCATTTGAAATCGTACTGCAGAGTGTCTTTAAAGAAGTTCTTGCCTTTCTTAGTTCTAGACTCGATATTCCATTATTTAAGCGCTTCAAAATTCAAAAAGTACACACACGACTTAAATTCTAAAAGACGAAGTTGATGACATATTAATATTCGCAGAAAGGGGAATTAAGAAATATTACAGAGAATTCTCATAACGTGTAATAATATTTCTTGTTGAAGTCCTCCCTCCTACAGGGATATGTTTTGGCAACCTGGAGCTTATCTGTGAGCCAGATGGGTGGCAAAAGGAATTTATTTTTTGAATATTTATATACTTAAAATATAGGAAACGATTTAAATTGACCTTACATGAAGGGAATGCCCGTAAATGCTGTTTCACAGTTAAATGTTCTATGAAGATATAGTTTTTCGCAGCAACCCGTTGAAGGCCTTTTAAATTAATATAAAGTCTAGTGTCTAAAAAACCTGCAGCGTACAAAATGATGACAAACATGCAGCAGAAGCAGTGATTGAAAAATTCATAAATCACTTATGGTACTTAGGGGATGAACTAATAGCTTTGTGCGTATTGGATGAAGGAATTAACTTTGAAGATAGAAAAAGACTACTTCAAAAAAATGCTTGCTGACTGGGAAGACGTATCTGATGACTGTATAAAAAATTTTAGATAACAGTAGATGATTTGGAATACTTTCTTAGTAAAGATCTTCCTCTTTATAGAATCAATTACAAGTCAATAAAACTGTTTGATAAGTTACAAACACCAAAAGATGTTTTCCTATTTGATCCTGATTCATGGCAAAATAAAGGAAGGTATTTAAAGGGAAGAGATATCGTTATAATGCTGAAAGCTGTGAATGATACAACTGAAAGAAGAGCACAATTAATTGAAGAATTTCACAATCAATTGAACAAATATGAGTCACAAAAGCAATATAGTATTTTACAGACAGTCCAAGACTATCGGGAAAAAAAATGCACATGATTGAGATACATTGAGAAAAGCGTACGATTAAGGTAAAGTTTCTAAAGCACTATTTCATTCTTATTCAATGTAAAATCTTCAGACAATATGAAGTAATTAAAAAGATTAATTTAGTGCTACCTCGCTGTAAAAATATTTTGCAAACATAGGAGAAACGATGTACGCTGTCTGAAGTAAAAACTCGAAGATTTGTGAGAAATTTATCAAAAGTGTTAAAGTTCAACATCCTAGGGGCACGTGTTATTATTGACCGATCGAGTTCAAATTGTACATCGATTACTTTTTATTATAGTGTCACAAAACTAGGGAGCGTCACTTGTTGAATTCCGAAAAAAAAAATTTCCCATATAAATAAGGACCATCCTAATATATATATATATATGTATATATATATATATATATATATATATATATATATATATATATATATATATATATATATATATATATATATATATATATGTATATATATGTATGTATATATATGTATGTATATATATGTATATGTATGTATATATATGTGTATATATATATATACATATATATATATATTTATATGTATATATATATATGTATATATATGTGTATATATATATATACATATATATATATATTTATATGTATATATATATGTATATATATATATATATATATATATATATATATATATATATGTATGTATATATATATATATATATATATATATATATATATATATATATATATATATATATATATATATATATATATATATATGTATATATATATATATATATATATATATATATATATATATATATATATATATATATATATATATATATATATATATATAGCTCATTTTAGAACATTTCTCTCTCTTTTTTTTTACTTCCCAGAGAAAGCTTAAAATGTGACAAATTCTAACATTATGAGTATACGGAAAAACTGGGACCAGAGTAAAAAAACATGAAATATAGGAAAAAATCGAAGATTCGGAGGACGTAAAATCATGGTTTCACTGTATCTATCTATATAATATACACTAGCTGTACCCGTTCAAATTCAAGACAGTCAAATTAGTCCAGTCTTCTCAGACAATAAAACCGTACACTGTTAAAAATTTTCCGGAAAATTTACGGTAATTGTTACTGGCATCCATGTTGCCAGTAACTATTACCGTAAAAATCAAATGTTACTGTAACATTTTACGGTATCCTCGGTAGGCCGCAGCAACCAATTGGCGCTGGGATCGCTTATTTCTCCGGTATAAATTACCGTAAAAATCAGCTATGCGTTAGTCCGTCATTTTACAGTAACAATTACCAGAAAATCTTCCTGAATTTTTAACAGTGTAAAGTGTGATGTAGCTCTGATTTTTTAAGTTGGTTGTTTGGATCAATCAGGGTAGTGCAGTTTGTAGTTTTCCAAAACCTGTGCTCGCTACGTAATTCGCGAAAAATTGTGAATTTATCGGACTTTCTTTAGTTCTCCATTTTAAACTCATAAATTATGCAACTTTTGATACTAAATGTGAATACCCGTTTTCAATTACATGAAATTTTGAACAATTTAAGCTGAAGTGGTGCTTTGTAAGACCAATAGTTAAGACATATCGTTCTTCAGAAATTGGTCATTTTTCACAAAAAACGAAAAAATTATGATTCTATCACATTTCAAGCCTATACACAGTAATCAGGTTAAAGCCTATACACTTAATAAACACACTCAGTCAATTTTTAAACTGGTAGCAAAAAATATCTTTCACACCAGTGAAAAGTCTGCATCCGTGCATCTTTTAGCAATTCAGGAAACTTGATTTTACGGGGAAATAGGTGAAAACCTCTGGAATCCCGAAAGGTTCCACGGAAATAACCAGTAACGTTTCGGAATTTTTTTACAGTGAATAGTAAAAAAATAATAATAATCTTTACTAATAATAAAGCTGTAAGTCTCTCTGTCTGGATGTCCGGATCTCTATCTCTGTCTGGATCTCATAACGCCTAGACCGTTCAGCCGATTTTCATGAAAATTGGCACAAAATTAATTCGTAGCATGGCAGTGTGCACCTCGAGGAGACTTTTCGAAAATTCTATTTTGTTCTTTTTCTATTCCAATTTTAAGAACATTTTACAGAGCAAATTATATCGTGGGCGATTAAATTACCAAATTATCATAACGTGTAACATGGGCGAGCAAATTGGCGAGAAATTCGCCATCCATTATTTGTAAATATACAGGCGAACCAATTGACCTTTTAATTTTCTACTATGAGAAAGCCGTACGAGTACCACTATAATAAATAAAAACCAAAAACAAATAATCAGAAAATTTCATTTTTGAAAGCATAAGAGTCCTAGTCGAAAGAAAAAGGCAAATAATGATTAAAAAAGAATACTCTAGTTTGTGCTTATATAAGTTGTTTGTGTTAGGAAAACACGCAAGTTATGTAAAAAAAAATTTTTAGGCAGATAGTTGACAGCTCAATGCAGGTTTTGCAAACATTACTTCCCCTATGTACGTATACCTTTTACTCTGATGAACTTTTGGTCGCATTTGGTTCTTTGACACTAAAGTTACCGAACGAGCTTTATTTTGAATAGAAAATATTTTTGAACAAAAACATTTCATTTTCAAAACAAAATAAATCGTATTGGAATAAGGAAGATCTGGAAATCAGAATAAAAAAAAAACATAATGATTTTAAAATGATTGATTTGAAGCTAATTTACATATTACTGATATCATTAAAGCGGATTTTCCAAATTAACTTCAGTCAATGTCTTGGTCTGTTTTTGCAGAGTGCCCTGAATGAGTACGTACGTAGCCGGGTCTGAAGAAAAAAGAAGATAGTTATTTAGTTGATTTCTTTTTTTTTCCTGTACAATGAGCTTTTTTTTTTTTTTTTTGGTGCCCAAAACTTAAATTCCGAATAAAAAAGAACTATTCATTGATTGTTTTTTATGAATTGGTCTTAAACCTTCCCAGCACTAACCAACATAAACTGTAAAAATTTCAACGAAATCAATCCGTTAGTTTTAGAGTTTCCCCCGAACGTACACATTTGAAGTTAATGTTTTACTTATACACATATTAGGGTAGTCCTTAACAGGCAAAAATTTAATTTTATATTTTTATAAGTCTCATTCTCTATTTCTTTTCCTTTTGGGATAGTAAGTATCTGGTAAAAATTATTTTTAAAATTTTCAATAAATACACGTACTCAAATAGGGTAAAAAATTAAATAAAGGAGCCAAACCTTTTGTTTTGCGATAATCGTTATTCACTATTTAAATTAAAAAAATGTTTTTATTTTTTGGAAAACTTAAGTATCCATAGGGTGAAATATTTTTTTAGGGGGGAAACACTCCCGTATTTAATTTAAAAACTGATTGAGCTGTCTTTGACACTAAACGCTTCATATAAAGCCAAAGTATGGACCACACAGACATGTGTAACATTGTAATCGCAAAGCGTACTATTCTGTTAGAAATAAAAGGTTTAAGTGATTACAGTAAATAGTTATCGACATCTATTAACTGTTGCCATTCGTTTATGACTGCATAAAACACATTAAAGCAAAATTTGATGGCTGCAAAATATTCAATTTCTAAAATATATGCACTGTCCGCTCCAAACCGTTCTCCTCCGCAAAGCGAGGTTAAGGTATACTTTATTTCTTTAAGGATGAATTTTTTTTTTCATTCTAGTGCAGTTTTTTGCTACATTGAAGTAGATTAGTGAGTTTACAAAATATTCATTTCAAGAATCATTTGAAGGACTTCGTTTATTTAAAAAAAATAATAATAATGCATATGATATCTCTGCGAGACTTACTCTCGTACATTGAAAAATATTTCATTGGTTTCGTTACATTCTCTCAAGGAAAAGCGACGACAACTGACTAACCACTTAGAAAATACACCAATAAAATTTTAATGAAGAAATAGTTTATTTAGATTTAGATGTGTAAAGTACTGTCTGATCACGAATCGTATGGAAAGACAAACATCCGTTTTACAGCCGGAAATGGACGAATCTATTATTTGTTTTTTACCGATGTCTGCTTTTGCAGAAGCAGAGTCTCGTTCAAATGAGCGGAATACGCGCATCAAATTTTTACTTTTCCCCCTTATTCACATAGATTCGTCTTATCTGGACGTTTGAAAATTCCATGCAATCCGTGGTTGGACAGTAACTATCGTTCATTTTGTTAGCTATTTTTATTGTTAAATCGAGTTGTAAGGCATGTTATTTCAAAAGTCGCAGTTTCAATAATTGCATGATGCAAAATTAAATAATTAAATTTTTATTTAATAAAAAAATAAATAAAATTGACCTGACGTCAAAAAAGTTTGCAAAATTGATCTTGATAAATAATTTTTAAAAATCGCCGAATACCGTGCTGTAAAGCATTTCGAAGGAGAAAATAAAGCAAAATAGGATTTTCAATGTGTAAAAAGAGAAGAGAGTAAGTCGAGTCTCGACTTACGCGAGAGATGCGTTTCATGACCCCTCGAAATTTTGCGTTTTGGAAAAGGGTATGTGTACGTGTACGAATTTTTTATAAATATGTTTAGCTATTTTAGGTATTTCTAAATACCTCTCAAACTCTTTTGAACCATTTCTTAACAATATGTTACCATTTCTTACATGAACAAGTTTATTTTTAGGGGAGATCGGGGTTTGTTGTTACACGGGGTAAGTTGTTACATTCGAATTTAAAAATAACCGAAAGTAGAAACTGACTTTCCTTGCAGTAGATGATAGCACTCACCCATCTGCATTCCCTGACTATCACTGGAGTGCTTGCAGTCAGTAGCATCGAGAGTGCTCAAGGAAAACGGTTTTTTGAGTCTGAAAGTAATTTTTCTTTCCGCTGTTATTTTTCTATTTGTGACAAAACCGTTGCAGATAACGAATTTATTTCTTTACCACGTGAAAGCCTACATTTTTAGGTAAGTGCTGACATGTTTAAAAGTTTTGTACGAAGATATAATACCAGTAATATGTGCCAAGAACTAAAGTGGCGTCGTATGGGGTAAGTTGTTACAATTTTGTTGGGTTTAGTTGTTACAAGTAACAACTTTCCCCATGCAAGGTTTAATTTAATATCATGTTTTCTTTTTAAATGTGATATGGTGGGGGACTTTAAAAACAAGACGAACAGGGGCAAAACACCTAAAGAAACATACCTGGATCCCTGGATGTGGCTAAAGAAGAAATTGCTGTTAGTTCATTACGAAAGGCAGCCGATGAATTTCATGACACTAGAGATATTCTGCAGTAAGATGAAAAATGCTAGTGATGGTAAGTAGTATTTCCGATCTGTTTCATTGCATGATTTAATTCATATAAAGTACTCTAGTTGGATGACGATAGTAATAATAATAATACTAATATTTCTGATCTCTTTCATTCTATGATTTAATTTATTGTTAATATGTATGATTGAATAAATAATCATAATAATTACAACAATGATAATAATAATAAATAATGTATTATTCGAATGTATAGGTCTTTCTCCAACGCTGCAGGCGGTGCAGAAGTGAAGATGGTTCGCAAGCGGAAACAATAGGTCAGCGCCACTTCAACAGATACACCAGTAAAAAATGTTTTGAAAGCCGAAGCTGGGAAACAAAAATCTGTGAAAAAGAAATTGTGTCTAACAGAGAATAAATAAACAGACACAAAGGCAAAAAAAAAAGATGCAAAAAGATGCGTCTAAACAGTACGTCCTTCGGATGAAGATGATGAAGACTGGTTCTGCATAGAGTGCTCTAAACCGTACTCGGAATCCAAAAAAAATAACTAAACGGCTTCAATGTCGTAATTGTAACAAATGGGCACATGACCTATGTGCTAAATTTGATAAATTATATGCTTGTAGAAATTGTAATACGCGGACAATGATAATGATGATGATAGTTTATTAGAATAAGTCATTAATGAAGTAAATCTGTAAAGCCAAAACGTTTTTGATTTTTAACGTGGTTAAGAATTTTTAAAATTTAACAGAATAAACCAGAAAATGTGAAGTTCGTTTCATCACTAAAATATATCTCATGTAACAACTAACCCCATATACTGTAACAACATGCCCCGTGGTGGGGTAAGTTGTTACAATCTACATCTATTCAAAAAACTTGAAATATTTTGGAGCAGTGGCTTCTTACCATTTTTTAAAAAATATGTTATGGATGTTAAACAATCTAGATGCATTTTAAAGTTTCACGCGTGTAAATAATTTAAATAGTTTAGCTTTAAAAAAATGAAAAAAAAAAATTGTAACAACTAAAACCGGTCTCCCCCTACAGTATTTTAGAAAATCCATATTATTCAACATACGTAAAATATTGTCAACGATGCACAACATGAATTATCAGTGGGAGAAAGGGACACAAAATAAAACAGCACGGTACGTACAGAATGTAGTAATAAAATGCATCAGTATAAAAGTAATGTACAGTAGATACAGTAATTATATTTATAACTTAAAAATTGAAGATGATATATGTTGTATGATTATGCTGTGCTATCAGATTGGAACTCATCAGAATAAGAGAAAGATAACAAGAAAGTGATGAATTTATCTGCTTCCTGCCGAAAATATTCTGTCGAAAATTTTCGAGTTATGGGCGAGAAATTCGCGTTAGCTAAAAAACTAGTTACTCATAAACAACTTTGAAGCGCGAGTCAACTGTAATATCAAAAGAAATATTTTTAAAAAATGCATAATTAAATTTCGAAATTTAATGAGACAGAGAGAATACTATATCGTTCAAGAAGTATAACCGCTCATTTTATCCTTACCGTTCATTTTAAGAAGTCGGTCCTTTTAGAACACATCCAAAACCCAGACCTGTGGTGTGGAGTCAGAGTTGAAGAGTGGGAGTCGGACTGATTTTGAGGTGAAGGAGTAGGAGTCGGAATCGTTAGAAAACATTCCGACTCGGGCTCCGATCTTCTTTTCACTTCCTTTTACAAAAAAGGAAGTATTATATTCGCGAAAAAATTTTCACTCAAAAATCGGCCTTAATTTCCATTTTTCTCACCCCCGAATGAATGATGAGTTTTTTTTTCGACCCGACCACACGTGGATATATGCCTAGGAACGTACAGACACCAGAAATAACCATTTTGACGACCACCGAGTTAATTACAACGAATTTTTTCGTGACGTCCGTATGTACGTATGTATGTGCGTATGTGTGTATGTGTGTATATATCTCGCATAACTCAAAAACGGTATGTCTTAGAAAGTTGAAATTTGGTACGTGGACTCCTAGTGGGGTCTAGTTGTGCACCTTTCTTATTGGTTGCATTCGGATGTTCCTAAGGGGGTCTTTTGCCCCTTTTTTGGGAGGAATCATTGTTAATTTCGATGTAAACTCAAGTTGTGTTAAAATTTGTCGGACACTTGGCGATATATCGCCAATCTTTTGGTCGTCAAGTTTTGTCGCCAACTTGGCGACAAATTTGGAGATTTTTTTTTTTTTTTTAAATTTGGTTTCAGTTTGGCCACTGTTGGTGATATCTAGAGAGTAAACCATTTAATCACATTAAAATTGCCAATAATGGGGGAATGACATTAAATTGGAGTAAAAGGAAGTCATGTGATGCACACATCAGCTCGTTTTCTTTGATTTCACTGACTCCCCTTGCATTTTTAAAAAAACTAACTCTAATTGGCAGCTAGCTATTGCTTATCGAACTGTCTGTAATAGCTCCTGTCCCCCAGTTTGCTTGTTTATTATATAACTTTCTTTAACCAACAGCAACTGTCAGCAAACGGTTTTGTTGCCTAACATTTCTAAGTATTTACTTTCATATAAACATAATAATATATTTTTTACTTCGATCTGTGTCATAAATAGTAAAAGGATGAAATTTTATAGTGGAAAAATAGTTTGAAATTTATTCGGGGAAATTTTCAGAATTAAAGTCTTAATATTTTTTATTAACTCTAACATTCTTGATGTGTCACCCACCAAATGGATGTCACCCGGGACAAACCGCCTGCTCTCTAGAAAGAGTTTTTTGACTTAGAAAGAAAGCTTTTTTTTTCTTTTTTCTCTCAAGTTAACAGCTTTCAAAAATTGAAAGCACACGATTTGATTCATATCGTTTTGCTAAATATTAAAAGTGGAGCAAATTAATTTTTTTAGGTGCTTAAAAAAAATGGAATTTTTGAGTAAGCTCACTTTCAAATTCGCACTATTGATATATTATTTGATTTTGGAATTGAATTTCTAAAGTTGTATGTATCTTTGGTTTACAATAAAATGCAACGAGAAAATTTCATAAAAAGGCATAAATATTTCAATCTTTGTTTCAGGGTTTTTCCCCATTCTCTGAGGGGGGAAAATTAACACTATAACGCCGTAGAAGGAGTTGGAGTCGGAGTCGGAGTCAGAAGTTTCAAAATCGAGTAGTCGGAATCGGAATCGGTCATTTTCCTTCCGACTCCGCATCCACAGCCATGTCCAAAACGTCAATTTTTGGAATTACTTAGCGCCATCTAGTTTCTCTTAAGGAAAACTTTATTGTTTTTGGATAATTGAGAAAAGTTTAAAAGAAACTTTCTTTAAAACTAATTATAGCATCCATATTCTCGAAATTAACATCATGGGCAAAATTGACATAAACTCCTTCGGTTAATACGTAAGAATGCAGACTACCCAAGCAGGTTTGATTCTATTAATATAAATTTTTCTTTTAAAAAAATTATTAATTTTATTTCAGTTTCTCTTCCATTTTGGAAAGTCTTCGAATTCCCATATGCAGATATGAATTGTCTTTATCCAAAATATGAAGCATACAGGAGTTGAATACGATTTAGAAAAGTTAATGAATTCTATTTCGCCGAAATCATTTGACATCATAAAGTAGTCAAAGTAATTAAGCAATAAGTTACAACCCTTAAGTCAGGGCTAGCTAAGGCCGTCAAAGTAAGTCAAAAATAACTATAATGCTTACATAATATTTTAGGCGCATTCAAATTTAATACGCTAAATATTCTTGCAATTAACGATGCAGTGTGTATATTGTTTTATGTGTTTCTGGCATCCGGGGTTTCACTTGAGTTAATGCATTAATCGTTTAATAGAATAACGATGTAATCTTACTACTATTATGTATGCGAAAGTTTGTCTGTATGGATGTATGGATGTATGGATGCTTGTTACTCTTTCACGCAAAAACTACTGAACGGATTTTGATGAAACTTTACAATAATATAGCTTATGCATCAGAATAACACATAGGGTAGTTTTCGTCCCGTTATGGGGGGGCAAAACCCCCTTAGGGGGGCAATAAAACACAATTTTCGTATAAATTCTCTAATATGGGGATGAAAAAATACTTGCACATATTTACTTTATATGTCCATGGAAAGCTCTGATTTTTCTGCTGAAGATGGCACCTGTTCGAAATTTCTAAGTAGAATAAAAAACGAGTTATGAGCTTTTTAGTTCCATGTTCGAAGGCTTTCCTCAACTCCATACAGTATTTAGTGTATCATCTCAACTCCCTGTCGATAGCGACAATTGTTGTATTGTTGATTATCTTTGCTTTTCGTGACTGTTCAAGGCTTTTCTCAAGTCAAATCTTGAAATAAGGTTTTTGCACAAGATTGGTAAATAATACATGGATTTGGCTGTTTATTTTCCATTTTAATGCAACTTTGAGGCAATTAATGCGGTTTTTTTTAATTTATTTCTGTTGACTGGGTATTTAATCGATCAGCAGGAATCTAGCCAAACTTTTTTTGTGGAATCATTTCAATACCTAAGGCGTTTGGCAATTTTTTCAACTGTCGCTGTTTATAAAGCTAAAGTGTACGCAATACTGTTTCTCGGTTTTCACCATGTAATCAAATATCGCCATTTCTATAATATTTCTTTCTTTAAATTTGTTAACACGTAAAATAATTCGCCAACTAAATCAAGCAAATCCATAAACAGCACAAAAACTTCCATTAATTTGTCTTTGCGCACAATTTCAAACAATTGCCAAATTTTTACTATTTATTGGAAACACATTGGGTAGCAACATTTTATAATCACCAGAAGTATTTGGCGACACTATCTTTTCGATGAAAATTAGTAACACACAGTTTATTAAAGTAGGGAGGGGGAGCCTCATTTAAGGTATCCCAATACGATTAATGCAAATTTAATAACATTTTAAATTGCAGTAAGGGATTACGGGCGGCTACGTTTTTTAAAAGTTTGTACTTCAATAGCAATATAGAGAAGGTTTTAGAGTATGTTCGATAAAAAAGGATAAAACTTTTTAAACAAGTGAAGTTTAATCTCATATTTTGGAAATTCCTCAAATTTGTAAATGCTTAAGTATCGTTTTTTCGTTTCTAAAAGAGTACTATTTTGTTCTTCATACTTATTGTCATTTTACTTTTATGGGTTAGGAAGAAGCTCTATTTTTGATTTCGTCAAAGCGGTGTGTTTTAAGTTATTTTAATTACAGCAGAGAACGAAAAAATGTAGCGATTATTTCTCATAATTATCACAGACCCCGGCAACGCCGGGTATTTTTGCTAGTGTTTTAAATAACAATGGCATTTACCGCTTTGAAATTGTGATTTCTTCTCTCGTATATGAAAACTTAGAATAAGTCGAGGAAAATTTAAAAGAGAAGTTAACTTTTAAGGAAATATTTTAGTACAAGAATAAGAAAGGTGCTACTATCGATGTATTATTATGTATTTAGTTTGGTGTCGCCATCTGTGGAGAACGATATAATGTCGTGTTTTGAAGCAATTTCTTTTTGGTGTGGAGCAGCAAGTTATTTTGGATTGAAAATAATTTTTCTGCGCTAAAAAGCAGTTTTCCTTTTCACAAGCTATTGACGTTCATAAAGAGGAGGGGAGGCATTCCCCCCCCCTCTCAGACATAGTTACTGTCCATTTTTAAAAAGAGTTAGAGCAAAATTATCGTTCAAAACATTTCAACATGAACCATAAATGAATAAATGTTAATAAAACCGTTACTACACTTTAAAATGTTTCTAATTTTACTCTGTATAGGTTTTTCTTTTTAGAATTATAAAAATACTTTTTCGATAACAAAGTTCCGCCTAACTTTTAAATTTAAGAACTAATACCCTCAACTTAGGAAATTTTCTACACTGGTACCTTGAACTTTGCAACACTTAAGAGAAGGAACCGTGAATTTATAAAAACAAGAACCAGTACTTGTAAGAATTGCAACTCTGAAACTTGAAAAAAAAAAAAAAATAGAAGGGAACTCTGAATAAACGAAAATTCAAGAACCATATTGTTATAAATTTAGGACAAACGTATTAAAGAATAAAATACTCTGATAAACTTGATGAACTTTCAGATCTGAATTTCTGAGCTAGGAAATTACATTATGTTGTGCTTTGAACTTCGTTAAATTTACAAACCAGTGTTTCCATAGGGTGGCAAAAAATAACTTGGACACACATAGTAGCGTACACAAGTATTTCTCAAGGGGGGGAGGGGGGTCCAGTATCAAAAATTCACCATTCTCATATCACTCCAATACGCATCCAAACATATCCTTTTGATTTTATCGATTGTCGGGGGAAAAAAAACATTTAAAAAAAATATTGAATGGTTACTTATAGCATAGTTCATAAACTTAGTTTATGGATAAAAAATGCTTATAATTAAAATACCAGAAAGCAAAAGAATGAATGTATTTACTTTTCTCATAGTTAAAAATAAAAATAACAAAGTAAAATCATCATTCTAGATTCTAGAACAATTTATATTCCATGCAGTTTGATTTTGTTGAGGAAGAAAGAGAAAATAAATATTATTTTTTTTCATTTATTAAATCTGAAATTATGGTTACTTTTACTGGGAATTATTTTCAGTACTACATACATAAGATTATAGTCAATTAAAAAAATTCAAGGGCCATGAGAGGGGTCCGGACCCCCTGGACCCCCCTTTGTGAGTGCCACTGGACACATATCATTACATTATGATTTTAATGCTAATAAAAATATTGCGACCAAACTTCAAAATAAATATGAATACAGTATTTCGTCTAATATATTAACTAATTTTCAAACAGGCTACCATTAGCCTTAATACAGAGCTTTAAACGTTACACAAAATTTTCGGCTATGGGCCGCAATTCACTTACTCTGATATTTATCCAATTCCTTGGAGAAGGATTTCTTCAGGGATGCTAAAGATTTATGGGGTTTAGCACACACTCTCGTCTCTAAGATCTTCTTGCATTGTTGAACGGCGTCAACGACCCCAACCTGTAATGATTTGGGTTAGGATATGTACTAGTGGGAAAACACTACTTATTTTTGTTGATCAAATGATACATATTAATCGAGAAACATATCGCAAACTCATTTTGCAGGTCATGGCACAGAATGCGCCATTAAAATTTTTAAGGGGTGTTTTGGGGGATATTTTACTGTTTTGGGGGAAAGGCTCTTGTTCCAGGGGGGCTTCGCGATATTTAGGGGAGGTGCGTGCTTGTTCTTGGGGGGGGGGGCACCCCTGAATTTTGGAGGATGTTTTCTTTCCTTAGTCGCAAAAGTCCTTTAAAAACAAAAGATGGACCTTCCGACAGCACTCCTCACGAGCACACAGAGCTAAAGGCACTTAAGGTTTGTGCACATTTTCCGGACTTCATTGGAGCTCAAGTATGATCAACGTATTCCCCATAATTGACCCCAAAAGATTAGTCTGTTTGGTCCATCCTGGAGTGTCTAACATCTAGGGTGTGTGCTAAACCTCATAAAACTTAACCACCCCAAAAGAAATCCTTATGCAAGGAATGGGACAAAATATCAGTGCGTGAGTTGCGGCGCATAACCAAAAATTTTGTGACACGTTTAAAGCTCTGTGTTAAGGCTAATGGTAGCCACTTTCAAAATTCGTAAATATAATAGACGAAATAATGTATTCATATTTAGTTTGAGATTTGGTTGTAATATTTTCATTAGCATTAAAATCATAATGTATCATGTGTGTCCAAGTTATTTCTTGTCACCCTGTAATTTAGGCAAATTTAAGAATCGGTACTCAGAATTCAAGAAAATAACAATAATAATTTCTAAAAATAGTCTCAATCTTACTAATATTATATATGCGAAAGTTTGTCTGTATGGATGGATGTATGGATGTATGGATGGATGTATGGATGTTTGTTACTCTTTCACGCAAAAACTACTGAACGGATTTTGATGAAACTTTACAATAATATAGCTTATGCATCAGAATAACACATAGGGTAGTTTTCGTCCCGTTATGGGGGGCAAAACCCCCTTAGGGGGGCAATAAAACACAATTTTTGTATAAATTCTCTAATATTGGGATGAAAAAATACTTGCACATATTTACATTATATGTCCATCGAAAGCTCTGATTTTTCTGCTGAAGATGGCACCTGTTCGAAATTTCTAAGTAGAATAAAAAACGAGTTATGAGCTTTTTAGATCCATGTTCGAAGGCTTTCCTCAACTCAATACAGTATTTAGTGTATCATCTCAACTCCCTGTCGATAGCGACAATTGTTGTATTGCTGACTTTCTTTGCTTTTCGTGATTGTTCAAGGCTTTTCTCAAGTCAAATCTTGAAGTAAGATTTTTGCACAAGATTGGCAAATAATACATGATTTGGCTGATGATTTTCCATTTAAACGGAACTTTAATGTAATTAATGGTTTTTATTATTATTTATGCTGATTGAACACTTACTCATTATCCAAACAACCAGCAGATCGCCAAAATATTTGCAGAAAGATTTCCGTAGCTGATGCATTTGGCAGTTTTTTCAACGTTGCTGTTTTTGAAGCCGAAGACTACGTCATAATGTTTCTCAGCTTTCACCATGTTAACAAAATATCGCCAATCAAAAAATTTTCAAAGGACTTTTTTTACTGTATTAAATAATCCAGCAACTAAATTAGGCAAAACCATAAACAGCACAAAAACTTCCATTAATTTTCCTTTTTGCACAATTTCAAACAATCACCAAATTTTATTACTTATTTCGGTAACATTTCGGATGAAACTGTTTAGCGCCATTTTATGGTGACCAAAAATATCTCAGCATCTGGCGACGATATCTCTGTAACGAAAATTAATATATCGTTTTACAAAGTAAGGAAAGAATGGGGGAGCATCATCGAAGGTATCCCGAAACGACTTTCGCAAATTCGGTAAAATCGCATCAAGAGCCACAATGATTGAAATTTCCCGAAATAACTAAAGCAAGTATAAGGGGATTACGAGCGCAGCTACTTTTTTTTAATCACTTCGTACTTCATTAGCCATACAGAGAAGGTTTTAGACTCCATGTTAAAAAAAAGTATCAACAGATTAATCTTTTTAAACATGAGAAGATTAATTTCATGTTTTTTAAATTTGTGTATATGCTTAAATATAGTGCTTTCGTTTCTAAATCAATACTACTTTGTTCTTTATACTTATTGCTATTTTAGTTTTATGGGTAAGGAAGAAACTCGATTTTTAATCACGTCAAAAAGGTGTGTTTTAAATTCTTTCACTTAAAACAGAAAACAAAAGCAAGTAACGATTTTTTCTAATAATTATTACTGACCCAGGCAACGCCGGGTATTTTTGCTAGTATAAGATATTTTAAGTTCTTCAGGAAAGTAAAGGAATATAAAAAATCGATATTATGCATTGAGGAAAATTTAAGAACCGATATTAGGGACTCGTATACGGAAAAATTAGGAAAATTCATGAATCGCCATTATATATATCGGAATAATTAAGAACCGTCATCATGAATTAAGGAAAATTTAAGAACATGTCCTTTAAATTTAGGAAAGTTTAAAAACTAAAATCTTAAACCTAGGAAAATTTTAGATTTAGTAGGGAAAGTTGCTGTACCCACGGACGGTTGTACCTACGGCGTTGGTCGGGAAATTCCAGGTATCGTCGAGAGAGATCCTAATTGGATCTCAATGTGTGTGTCACAACCCTCTCCAATACCACAGAAAGTTTCAATGCCATCAAACGAACATTTAAGATTCTATCACATTTTTTCGGTTTTAGTAGGATCTAAGTAAAAAAAAAACATGAACATTTTTTTTTTTTAACTCCGTCGTGGATTGTATTATTCATTTTTGTTTTAGGTATCATGATTCCATAGATTTTGAAGGTTTTGTTTCTGATTTTTCATGTTGTAAAATTGTGGTCTTGTCGATGTGACTGCATTGCAAAACCAAAATGGTATACCTTTGTACCCAAGGACACACAACCATGTGTACCCACGGACAGCAATTTTTAGTCTCCTTGGGTCACACCTGAGTTTTCTTACAATGTGAAGTACCTCAAAATGGTGCTTGAAAATATAGTGTTGAAGTAACCCCCACACCTGTTGCAGGATCTACAGACCGTCAATCCCTCCTATTTTTATTTGAAGTCGACTTTTCTAGATTTTTGTTGGTTTAATCTAAACTGAGTTTTTTTTTTGTAATGGATTAATTTTGGTTAAATGTTTTAATTTGCATATAAATTGAAGTTATCATGTAAGTACATAGAGAGCCATACTATCATGAATCTAGTTATTTTTTTGTTTAAAAACATATTAATTATTCATAACATAATTAACTCTCTTAAGACTTGTAACTTTTTTAAAGAGTTCACTGACGTTAAAAATTAAGGAAAATTTTAAAAATTGAAAAAAACCTCCGATTAATTTTCAAAGTTTAATTTCTGTTGAATATGTTATTTAATGCTATTTTCAATGGATGTTTGAAGTATTTCAATATAAAATGGCTTATGAAAATGCTTTGAGTATAAATTAGTTTCTCAGACCTATTTACATATTATTGTTTTACATGTAATTGAGTACAAAGGCACCTCTTGTCCGCGGGGTGAACGGGTTGCTGTACCCACAGACAAAAAAGATGGTTTTTAAGATTTTTTTTTTCTTTTTTTTTTTCAAATTGAAAGCTTTAAGATTTTCCCCTGACAAAAATTGCCAAATTAGATGATAAGTTGTAGTATCTGCCAGAAAGGTTTTCCGATCGATTATCCATTCCCAGAGACCAGCAAAAATTGAAAAGTAAATTTTGTCCGTGGGTACAGCAGCTTCCCCTACTGTGAGCTAAGAAACCAATGATATGGTTACTTTTAACTTCAGCAAATTTACGATATGGGCGATTCTTGAAAAAATTTCCCATGCGTAAACGCTAAGTTTTTTATTTTTTCCAGCTAACCAAAGCCTTTAAAAAATTTTTAAAAAAAATGCTGTTGGGGAATAATGCATGCTTTAATGTACTATCAAAGCATAACGGTTGATCCCATATTTAACTTATAGTTACTGTAATACAATTAAAAACTTAGGGTTACGCACGGGACATTTTTTCGAGAATCGCGCATATGGTGCTCTGAACATTGGAAAATTTAAGAACCGGTACTGTAAATTTGATGAAAGTTCAGAACCAGTATTTTTGAAGATTTGAGAATTAGTAGTATTAAATTAGGGGAATTTAAGGTACCGTACTCTGAAACTCGAAAAATTTTAAAGATCGAATTCCAAATATTTAAAATTTTAAGAACAGATATAATGCATTTAGGAAATTATAAGAATCAATTCTAAGTGCTGGATCATGGTATTCCCCTGAAAATTTTCTAAATTTCGGGTATTGATTGTTAAATTTTCTTAAAACTAAATGATTGGTTCTTAAATGTTCCTTAATTCATAATGTTGATTCTTAGTTTTTCTAAATGTATAGTTCCGTTAATAGGCTTCTAATAATTTTACTAAACTAAACTCTACATTTAGAAAAACTAAGAACCGTCATAATGAATTAGGGAACATATAAGAACCAATCATTTAATTTCAGGAAAATTTAACATTCAATGCCTTAAATTTAGAAAAATTTCTCGGGAATACCATGGAATATATGAAACTTGTGAATGGTGCCGATAAAATTACAAGCCATTCACGTTACACACTCAATCAATCATTCAATCATATTCCATTTTCATAAGCGAAATTTTTTGCTGGCTAACGAACTGCTTCTAAGTGAAATATCGCTCACAAATCACAAGCTTCCTGCTCTTCACGACGTGTAACTACTAATGAGTAGTTAATTTTTGATAAATTTATTTTAAATATTTTATAATTAAATTAAAGCGAATTTTAAAATGGCTTAATTAAACGAAAAGCGTGAGTGTTGCCTATAAAAGTTACAAACAATATCCCATTACACACACTCAATCAATCATTCAACCACATTCCATTTGCATAAGTAAAATTTTTTGTTCTCTAGCGAACTCTTTCTAAACGGAATTTAAAGTAAAATATAGTTTTCACAAAACACAAGCTTTCAGATCTTGACCAGATAGAACTACTAATGAGTAATTAAGTTATGCTAAATTTATGGTAAACTTTTATAATTAAATTAAAGTATATTTTTAAAATTGCTTAATTAAACGAGAAGCGTGAGTGTTGCCTATAAAAGTTACAAATAATATCCCATTACACACACTCAATCAATCATTCAACCACATTCCATTTGCATAAGTAAGATTTTTTGTTTTCTAGCGAACTCTTTCTAAACGGAATTTAAAGTAAAATATAGTTTTCACAAAACACAAACTTTCAGATCTTGACCAGATAGAACTACTAATGAATGACTAATTTAAGCTAACTTTATTGCAAACTTTTACAATTAAATTTAAGCGAATTTTAAAACTACTCAGTTTAATTTTTAAATTTATGAATATCGCAGATAAAATTACAAGCCATATCACACTACACACATTCAATCAATCATTGAATCATATTCCATTTTCATAAGCTAATTTTTCGCAGGCAAACGAGTTCTTTCTAAATGGAATCCGAAATAAAATATATTTCTCTCAAATGACAAGCTTCCTGCTCTTAACCAGATATAACTACTAATGAGTAATTAATTTATGCTAAATTTATGGTAAACTTTTATAATAATATTATATTGAACTTTAAAACTACTCAGTTTAATTTTTAAATTCGTGAATGTTGCCTATAAAAATTACAAGCCATATCACATTACACACACTCAATCAATCATGCAACCATATTCCATTTACATAAACGAATTTTTTACTGGGTAACAAGCTCTTTCTAAATGGAATATGAAATGGAATATAGTTCTCACAAATGACAGGTTTCCTGCTGTTTACCAGATAGAACTAGTAATGAGTAATTAAGTTATGCTAAATTTATGGTAAACTTTTATAATTAAATTAAAGCATATTTTTAAAATTTCGTAATTCAATGGGAAACGTGAATGTTGCCTGTAAAAATTATAAACTATATATCACATTACACGCACTCAGTCAATCATTCAATCATACTCCATTTACATAAGCAAAATTTTTGTTAACTTGCGAACTCTTTCTAAACGGAATTCAAAGTGAAATATATAGTTCTTACAAATCACAAGCTTTATAATCGTGACCAGATAGAACTACTAATAAATAGTTAATTTAAGCTAAATTTATTGCAAACTTTTATAATTAACTTTAAGCAAATTTTAAAACTACTCAGCTAAATTTTTAAATTTGTGAATGTTGCCGATAAAATTACAAGCCATATCACATTACATACATTCAATCAATCATTCAATCATATTTCATTTTCAAAAGCAAAATTTTTGCTGGCTAACGAGCTCTTTCTAAATGGAATCTGAAATGAAATATAGTTCTCACAAATAACAAGCTTCCTGCTCTTAACCAGATAGAACTACTAATGAGTAATTAATTTATGCTAAATTTATGGTAAATTTTTATAATTAAATTAAAGCATCTTGTTAAAATTGCTTAATTCAATGAGAAACGTGAATGTTGCCTGTAAAAATTCCAACCATATCACATTACACACACTCAATTAATCCTTCAATCATATTCCCTTTACATACATAAGTGAAATTTTTTGCTGGCTAGCGAACTCTTTCAAAACGGAATCTAAAGTGAAATATAGTTCTCACAAATAACAAGCTTCCTGCTCTTATCCAGATAAAACTACTTTTTCATGTCATCGTCGATCGATTATCATTGGGTGAAAGCTTAGGAGATTACCTGCACGACAAAGAAAAATGGACCAAAAATTGCTCCTAATGGTTTTTAAAACATTATTTCCTTTTTTACGCCTCGTTTCCCGTATACTTATTCCAAGTTCGTCTCGCAAAGTGCCAGAGCTGTTGTAGTTAGCTTAAAAGCGAAGAAAAAACGAAGGGTGAACAACACCCTAATAGCATTTTAACGCAACAAGAGTTAGTTTTTTCTGCTCGGATTTTGTGGGAGAAGCGTACTCTCAAACTGAAATTTAAATTCAAAGCAACCGTAGAACATAATGACATTTTTTTTAGAGACTTTAAAGACTTTCAGAAAGATTTAACTGACGTAAGCTTGGAATAAAGCATGAAAAATCATCTTTTAACTACTACTTATAAATCTCTGCTACTCATCAATGTTTTCCCGCAAATTTCTGTTATAGTTGCTTCTTTAAAACGTCTACGTAATACATTACTGAAGCATATGGATGATTAATACTTCGTACAGGGAACTTATAAGGCATTTATTGTTTCTTCAAAAATATTGCTAAGGAAACTCCTTATTTTATCTGTTCATATTGTTGTCATAGTTTCACACATAGCAGATGTTGTTTAGAGTCAATTTATTAAAACCTAATGCTGATATCCTGGGGTTGAAATTCAAACCAAGTCCTAACTTAATATTTGGGAAAACTTACATAAAACTTCGTTTGGAGTATTTTTTTAAAGACATTTCCAACAACTTGAACAGATGGGATTATTCATTCACGTAAAAAAAGGCCATTCGGAGCGAAAATAAGTCTTCATTTAATATCTCCGTTAATTACAGACTGATTTCGAAATTGTTTTATTGATAGCACTAAAACTCGGCAATAGCCATTGAACAAAAAAGAATGAAGAAAATCAGCTGACAGACAGAGGAGAAAATGGTACCGAATGGAATTCCTTCACATATTAATATATAAAGATACTAATGGTGGTGGTATTAAATGTGTCTTATTTTCCTTATTATCTCGTGAACCTGTGACATTTGTTCAATGATAAATTAAGAGATAATAAATAGGGTATTACTTTACTAATTAATTTACTTTACTAATTGCTGGATAGTTTTTAACTAGTTAAAAATTATCCAGCTTTTCACGCATTATAAATATTTTTTTAAAGATGAGAATTCAAAGAAGAAACGCAATACGAGACCAAGGCAAGGGCACCCATATCGGGGGGGGGGGGCACTAGTCCCCCCCTTTAGAATTTAGAACTTCCTTGCTTTTAGTACTTTTTTCTTTGCAAAAATGTAAAACATTTCTTCTTCAGCCGTTAATGAATAAGTTATTAAAAATGTCAAATTTTAATAACTCTAATGTGCACTGAAATCAGTTTCCATAGGAAAAATATCCTGTTAAACCATGGAGAAAACATCTAAGCCCCCCCCCCCCTTACAATTTTGCATACAGGCGCCCTTGGACCTGAGGGATTTCAGTTCTGGAAAACATCACTATGTGTCAGGGACCTAACTTTACCGATTCGCGGCGCCCTTAGAAGAAATAAAATATTTTCACGACGCCAGGACATCATTTTTATGTATGTATATTGATACTGTGGGCACCCCTCGCTTCTTTCCGTGGCACTCTCCGGTAACGCGGCACTCCCTTTGGGAACCCGTTCTATATGAGATTCAGCAGCTGTAGAATGATGTGTTTCTTTGAAGCTCATGAACTTACTTCGTCAGAAACGAATTCAAGTTGTTTATTCATCATTTTTGTTTGTATTTTTGATTATGTTGTGGCATTTTGCTTCCCTAAAATTATCTTGCAAAAAAAAAAAACGAAAAAAAAAAAAGGGGCTCCAAAGAGAAAGTCTTTATATTTTATAATGAATCAACTGTAGTCAAAGAAACGCTCTTCTACTGTCGTTACTTATAAATGGTTCATATTATGCAACCAGAAAATATGATATTGTTCTAAATTTAACTTACTTCACGTATGAATGGAATTCATTATGTTCGAATAATGAAACAAAGTTTCATTATTCGACAAGCTGAAAGGAAATGCCGACCAATGATCATCCATTGTATTGTGCTCGTTCATCTACATATTTTTATAATATTCGTAAAATAAACACGTATTTCCTGCGTTCTTTCCGCTTCCATAAAGAAGTTGTTGAATGAATGAATTGTGATTTGAGAAGTAAATTTGCGTATTTGGGAAGCGATCTCATTGAAGCTGTTTCTATGTAACGAAAATGTAATTCTAAATGTTTTTGCTTAAACGCACTGAGGCTTAAACGTTATGAAAGTTAAATATGTTTCACAGCCGAAAAAGCATGAAATAAACCTAAAATAATTGTTAAAATATCTTTCCGAAAATTTAAATTGTAGTCAGGGTTGGGTACAAGGGAAGAGTCATGGGGAGTCATGACAACCTTAAACTGTTGACAATATTATACATTCATATATTGCTCAAATACTTTATATGAGTAAAATGTAAACTCTATTGCTGCAATCTTTACAACTCAAAAATCATTTTCAAAAGTAAATAATCAAAATACTACTACCTTTCAATGCTTGTGAAATGAGTTGAATTTATGCTCTATTAGGTGTTTTATTCCACGCTGATATAGTATTTTTTATTGACACCTAAGCAGTTTCAGAAAAACATTCGCACCCTCCGTATTCTTCAACATGACCCCCCCCCCTCTAAAATTGTAGTTTGTATCCGCTTCGGACAGTAGTGTGTAATGTTTTAAGAAATAATTATCCGTTTATAAATGTAAATAACCTTGATTTCTGGCAAAGCATGCAAGGCAGACTACGCAGGACTGCAGTTGTTAGCAAGGCACATTTTTTTTTTTAGCATTTTCCCTATTTTTTTTCTCACTTTTATTAACTTGTGCCTTTTTAAAATATGAAATGAATATGAATATAACTTATTGAGGGTTGAGGAATCATCTACTTTTTAAATGCAGTAAAAACCTTTAAGGACTAGCATGGGACATATGAGGCAGGGAGAAGCAAAGGAATGCAAGTGGCAAAATTAAAAATTTGGAGATAACCAGTACACATGGTAGGTGAGCCTCTCCTCTGTCTTGGGGCAAGAGATGGTACTAGTAGCCCTGGTAGGTGCTGCTGTACAGCATGATTTAGAAAAAAAAATCAATGAAAGCCTACCTAGGATGTTATCTTTAAACACGTTTTACTCGAAACTTGAAAATGTCCACTTACATCCCTTTGCTTCTCACTGCCTCACATGTGCCTCTTAAATTGTCAGTTACAAATAGGGATTGTCCCAGAGAATTATGCACTTTTTTTGATGGTGAATAGAGAAGATAATTAAGCACATAAGACGATTTATTTGCACACTGTTAAGATTATATGCTTATTTTATAAAAGATTTAAAAAAAAACATGATTAGGTGAAACATTTTAAGTTAAACAGTCGCACATTTTGCTTGGTAGGGAACATCAATATCTACAGTTAGTTTTAAGCAATTTTAAACAAACATAATTTTTTGAAATATGAAACTTTCAGCACATTTCCCATCTTTTCGAATTATCTGTTTATCTGGAACCCAATAATATTCACTAGACATAGCTCAGGAATATTAGGAGGATTGAACGTCTTATCAACTAATTCAGATTTTTTTTTTTTTTTTTGCTTTGCGAAAACCAATTGCTTTCCATTTTTGAGAAATTTAAAGTGGCCAAATCAAGCCAAGAATAGTTATGTGTTTAATAGCATGAATCAGTGATTGAAAGAGTGGGTACAGTGAGATACGAAAATTCAATTGAATTTTTTGTTATTAAAAACACAGAAATTACTTTCTTTCAAAAGGTACGATATTTGTCATGAGCAAAAATCTTTTGTCTCTTTTCCGAACAACTAATCTTTAATAAAAATGTTCTCAAACTTTCTTTTTTGCTAAACCCAATTGACGTTATCATGATATAAAAAAAATATTCAACTTGTTGTCACAAAATTTTCAATATATTCGGTAATTAGAAATACCTACTGCTATGTGACCTAAAAATGTTAAGTTGAATTAAATAATTATTTATGTAAACATAATTTTGTTGGAATAATCACTAATACTTCGAAAAGTTGTACTGCCATGGGAAAGTAAAGGCAGTGTCCGAAAATTTTCATTTTTCTTTCTTTTTTCTTTTCTTTTCTTTCTTTCTTTCTTTTTTTTCGCATTTTTATTACCTATTGTACTTTAACTTTACTGCAGCCGCTTGTTTATTTGGTTTGCTTTAAAAATAAAGCACGAAACATAAACGTTAATTTCCCACATTTTCCTATTTTTGCTTCGAATATCTCAAAAACTTATTTCTGCTGAAACTGCTCCCTTTACCTACCCACGGCAATACTTTAGAGTGTTTTTTCTTCTTCTTGAGATTCAACATTTGTTTTTGATTTAAAATTTCTTTGAAGATTGCTGTTATTTACAACTAATAGATAAATTAAACAACTGAGTTGACAATTTTTTCTTTGTGTTGACTGTTGTGATAAAATGTAACGACAATTTTCCTTGATATACTCGATTATTTAGAAACTACAGCACATATGGGCAAAGCTTTAAGTTTTCACATTTTTATAAATCTTTGGTAAACTAAAAAATCACAAAATGGGTGCAAAAATCATTATTTCTGAAAATTTATTTCAAAAATTTTTAATCGCCTTAAAAACATCATTTAAGTAAACGTCTCTCTTAGTTTCACATGACACTTTTTTTCTTTATTATAGAGCTATAGCATACTCTCATAAAAGTTAAGAGCATAACGTTTTATAGATTTTTTAATCAGTTTTTATGAATTTTTTAATTTAAGTAATTTGTGCAATTATCAATTACCATCCCTTCACTCTAATTTCAATTCGCCTTTTAACTTTTCAAAAGTTCCTATTAATATTTAAAAAAAACAAGTTATTAAAGCAATCACCCCCACATTCACTTTAATTTCAAGTTTCCTTTTTACTTTTCAAAAGTTTCTATTAATATTAAAAAAAACAAGTGATTAAAGGTATCACCCACCTTCACTCTAATTTCAATTTGCCTTTTAACTTCTCAGAAGTTCCTATTAACATTAAAAAACAAGTGATTAAAGCTATCACCCACCTTCACTCTAATTTCAATTTGCATTTTAACTTTTCAAAAGTTCCTATTAATATTAAAAAACAAGTGCTTAGAGCAATCATCCATTTCCATATCCCTTCACTCTAATGTCGATTTGCCTTTTAACTTTTCAAAGCTTCCTATTAATATTAAAAACAAGTGATTAGAGCAGTCACCCATTACCATCCCTTCACTTTAATTTCAATTTGCCCTTTAACTTTTCAGAAGTTCTTATTAATATTAAAAAAACAAGTGATTAGAGCAATCATCCATTACCATCCCTTCACTTTAATTTCTATTTGCCCTTTAACTTTTCAGAAGTTCTTATTAATATTAAAAAAACAAGTGATTAGAGCAATCATCCATTACCATCCCTTCACTCTAATTTCTATTTGCCTTTTAATTTTTCAAAAGTTCCTATTAATACAAAAAAACAAGTGATTACAGCAATCATCCATTACCATCCTTTCCACCTAATTTCAATTTAAATTGCTCTCCGAAGCAATCTTTCCCCTCCTTCTCGGGGAGACCAAAGGCAGTAAACACCGTGTGGCATTTCGAACATCAAAGTGACGAAACCGCAACATTGCATAAAAAAACACTTCTCCTCAGCGAAAGTTGGATGATACGTCCTTAGAAATTGCCTTCATTACCGCTCTTAACCCCTTCGATGGCAGGTTTCGGCATTCCATCCTCTCAAACAGAAACCTTTTTACCTTTCCTCATTGGAAAGTTTGACCGCCCATCAACCTTGCTCGACTGCGGAAACTTCTTCCCTTTTCCCGGCTCGAAGTGTTCAAAGCAAGCTAATGGATTGGGTTTTCGATTGACCTTTTTGCTTCATCCTCGGGTCTTCCTCACTTTCCCTCAGTCGATCGTTGACCCAGCCTCTCTCATGTCATTAACCACTGCCTATTATCCATGTCCCTGCAGACCAATTATATAAACAAAGGTGTCCCATTAGGTCTCTGGAGATTAACGCGTGACGAGCTACGGAATGATCACTCGATTTCTAACGCTGGATTAGTTTTTTATTTTATTTTCACTTCGTTTCGGTGGTTACTTTAATGGTTTTTTAACTGCCAAGGCCACGCACTGACAAAAGCTTTTTATGCCTTTTTTATGAGCAATTTTGACAAAAATAATGTTTATGTTGAGAATATCTTCTTAAAGTCGGAACCTTGTCGGAAATTCAGATTTCAACCACCCTCACTGTTAAAACTACAGGTTGCATATGGAACTTTTAACGTGAAATGTTGTATCACCAGAGGCACCCCTTAAGCCCACCTTTGGCACCCGTAATGGTAATAGACCGATCATTTTATACGGTAGTGAGACATGGGCAATTAATAAAACAGAGGAAAACAGACTTCTCATTTTTGAAAGAAAGATGCTTCGGTCAATTTTTGGAGCAGTAAAGGAAAATGATGCTTGGAGAAGTTTATATAACTTTGAAGTATACCATAAATACAAACAACCCAACATCTTAAGAGCAATTAAAGCCAATAGAATCAGATGGCTGGGGCACGTATTTAGGCGTGCAGATCTGGACCCGGTTAAAAAGCTAACTTTTTCGAAGATTGAGGGTACAAGGAGATAAGGGGAAGACTAGCAACAATGTGGCTGGATAGTGTTGAGAAGGACCTAAAAATTTAGAGAGTGAACAGGTGGAGAAACCTGGCAGCGTGTCGTACCGCCTGGATGAAGCACACGGTTAAAGCCTTGGCCTGCACCAGGCTGTTGTGCTGAAGAAGAAGAATGGTAATACAGTAAAATCTCGTTAAGTCGTCACTCAAGGGACCGAAAATTTTTGACCACTTATGCGGAGTGACTACTTATGTGGAGTGAGAAGAAAAAAAAAAAGCCTTACAAATATTCATGAATAGTAGTAGAATTCTGTGAGAAAAACAATAGCTTATGTAATCAATGTCTATAAATTAGTGGAAATTTTAAAAAGGGGGGAAATACTAATGGTAGTTACTTTGTTTTATTTTCTATTACTTATACATTACATAATAACAACTTATTTTAATGTAGTTACGGTGCATTAATGCAATCCTTCAATGTTGACTCATGAAGTTGTTGCTTACGGAAAAGAACTATCTCTTCTAACATACATCAAGCTTTAAATTTTATGTTTGTTGTTAGGTCAATCCTTCAATGTTGACTCATGAAGTTGTTGCTTACGGAAAAGAACTATCTCTTCTAGCATACATCAAGCTTTAAATTTTATGTTTGTTGTTCCTTGTGATGTGAACGGATGTTATATACTGACCAACTTTCTCCAGGTATTAGATTTTGTCTGTCTTTCTGGAAGAAGTTAGATTCATATTCTCGGCACTTCGCAGAGTCACAGCAAGCAGTATGCTTTGAATGACCAGAACCGAGGATCGAGATTTCAAGGAAAAATGAGTATCAAACATCCCTTCAACTAAGTCCGACTCAATTTTCTAAGATCCGCTAGGGAAAAGTAATTTTAGAAAACAATTTTTGAGTGACTAGTTAAGCGGGTAAATTAAATTTGGTGACCAGTAAAGGAGGACCATTTTACATTACTGTGAATTAGACCTTGTCGGGACCAAGGAAAAACGACCACTTAAACGGAGTGACCACTTAACCGGTCGACTACTTATTGAGGTTTCACTGTAGTACTAGAGGGAACAAAGGGCACCCTTAGAAGTTCCATAAGAGGCCATATGGCACCAAATGGCACCTTTAAGGGTACTATTGGGTTGCCACGGGGACCCAAATTCTTTAAAGAGGTGCCGCTGGTGCAACAACATTTCACCCTAAAAGATACCATACCATCGCATCTTAGCAACAGTATGATATCTTAGTGTTATTACTGTGATTAGATGCCTTGAGGTGACGATATGCAACCTAAAATTTTGTCAGTACTTACAGAGTGTATACAAATCTTTGATTTTGTTCAGAGAAGGGGGGGGGGGGGGTTAGGTCCTATTAATAACTGATTCTTTCAGAAAGGCTCTTGTTTAAACTTTTTAAAGGACATGACTGCCTTTTGTACGAGCTATTAAAATTTATTCCGCCATGATGCTGCTTCTGAAGCAAAAGAAATTCTTCCAGCTTTTTCCCTTTTAAAACTAAACAGACTTAATTTCCTTTTTCAATAAAATAGTAAAATTATTACGAAAGTTGTCAATATTATTTTTTTATTATGAATTCATTTTAAAATGTTTAAACTTTATTGGTGTTGGAGTAAAACAAAGAGAAGAGTTTAGAGAAAAGGATTGGTAACTTTAGAGCAGGAAAAAGTAGTTGGATTGAGAAAGTTCAATCATTGGCTTAGGAAATGCTGAGGCAAAGATATCTAGTCGCATGGTTCAACTTCAACGAATTAGAGCAAGTGTTCGAGTGGAATCAATCCGATTTCTTCTAACACTTTACTTTGAAATATATCACGTGACTTGTGATCTTTGCTTCAAAAATTGAGGGCTTCATACTCTCTAACTTTTATTCCATGTAAAAGTTGGAAACTTGCAATTACCGTTGATTTTCTCTACTGTTCGTGAGCTTTATATGGAAATTATGGTTTAAATGTATGAGCTGCAATCGAGATGAATTCAAAGCATAAATTCACGAAATGGCATTCATGTAGTAATGTAATACGTTAAAAAATTATAAATCAATCGAATTTCACTTGGGCATAGATGTGCACAAAAAAGCACTCTTGAAAAAAATCGACTTTGTTATTTTTAATTCCCATTTTTAGCATAATTAACTGATTTAATTCTTGAATTTTTAGTAATAAATATCATGCAGTTTTCATTTTCATATCAATAGAAATATCTTTATATCTTTTTCAGCTATCCCAAATTGTCTTTTTATTTATTTATTTATTTATTTATTTATTTTTTGCTTCACCGGCTTCTGCGTGCATTTGCTCCTACTGGGTGGTGGCGGCAAGGACGGATCTAGAAATTTTCAAAGAGAAGGCGGTTGATTTTTCAACTTACCTGCGTATTTAATTAAAACATAATTTGTGAGGTGAGGGGGGAGGGTGCACAGCATTGTTATCTACCAGGGAAAATCTCCCTACTTCTTTTTCCTAACATCGCCAAAAACCGTCAGATATTGTATCTTTGAAACTTCAACTCTGAAAAATTCCCGAGAAAGAGATTCGAATTCTATCCCCATTTATTTCCTTAACGTCGTCAAAAATGGCCTACATTTGCGTTTTAAGACTTCAATTCGGAAAATTTGCTGGTGTTGGGTCCCTCAAGGGAGAGGCGATCGCCCCCAACGCCCCTCCCTTGTATCCGTCCTTGGGTGGCGGAAGCGATCCCCTTCGACTCTTCGTCCATGTCGCCCGGAATCACCTTAATTTATCCCCGACACTCTTGACACAATCCTCTCTAGGAAAAAATCAGCATAAATCACACATTCGTCATCCATCATACAGCATCCAGCATCAAGCACACAACATTCAGCATCCAGCACAAAACATCAAGCATCCTGCCCCTGTCATTCATTTGAATTTTGTCCTATTGTATTCAAATTATTTTTTCGCAATTAATATTGCGATAGGAGAAATTTGTAGTAACAAAAAATCCATTCACTAGGGCCCTACCGCTATTCTGTTTGCCAAAAACATAGTTTGATTTCAAGATGTCAAAATTCAATGTAATGGCAGGAACGGGATACTATGTGTTGTGTAATGGACGGTTTTTTTTAATTTTCCTATGATTATCATTATTATTATTGTTATTATTTTGAGATGAATTTCGTTTGAACTTTCTTATTTTCAGAACCGTATACTTTCAAAATGTGAAAACCGGGGCTAGTGTTTATGTTTGTTGACGAGCATTTTGGTTTTTGATCGTTCTTATTTCATTATTTTGGTGTTTCTGAAGGAAAAGGAACATTTTTTTTTTTTTTTGACCACTGTTTCCACTTTTTAAAAAATCCTTCACATATCTAGCCATTTTAACTCTCATTTCTTTTTCCATCGATTCAGTAACGGTTTCAATTAACTCAAAATTACCGTATTTGCTAAAAATATTTATGTATATTTAACTATATTAGATTGGCAACAATTTCAAAAATTTACCAGTGAAATATTTTCAAGTAAATGTTATAAAAGTAAAAGCCAGCTTTAAAGTAAACTGAAAAAATAATTCTGCTATAACTCCGAGAAGAACGGTAATGGGTCCGAAACTTATATAAAAATAAAAAGAAAATATAGTTATGCTATTTCTTCAAGATGAACGCTAACACGTCAGATGGAAAATCAAACAGTAGGGAGAAGCACTGACCACAGTTGGTCGACTTTAAACTACAAACAATGCTAGTATAATAAATGACGTCATTTAAAAACACTAGTTTCTTTCAGTTGTGCAGGGAATGAATACGTCTCAAGTCTCATTTGTGTTACCGTACTAAAAATAACTTAAAACGCCATTTTGTTTTCAAAACACTGAACTCGTTTCCTTTTTATTTTCTTCTATATCTAATATATAGAAGAAAGTATTGGATTAGGGCAAATTTTCGACTTTCGAGTTTTGACTGATTCGAACGTTTTGAGGTGTGCTGCGTCCATTTCGACCATTTTTGGAAAATGTCTGTGTGTGTGTGTGTCCGCGCGCGTGTGTGTGTGTGTGTCCGCGCGTGTGTGTGTGTGTCCGCGCGTGTGTGTGTGTCCGCGCGTGTGTGTGTGTGTGTCCGCGCCCGCGTGTGTGTGTGTGTGTCACGTATGTGTGTGACCAGTTTTTTGTGGCCGCTCTACAACAAAAACTACGGCATGAAATCGAACGAAATTCGGTTCACATATGTGCCTCCATGTGAACTTGTGCCCATTGGTTTTTGGCGCGAATTCCTTCTAAGGGGGTGGAGCAATGGGAGGTTTTTTGAGTTATGCATGCTTGTTATTCCTCAGGAAGTAACTGGCGGAATCAAACAAAATTTGGTCCATATGTTGCCACTAACAGGTACAGGTGCTGATTCAATTTTAGTGTCAATAGCTCAAACGGGGGATGAGCTATAGAACATTTTTTGTCGTCAATTGTGACTTCTGTATCTCAAGAAATAATGAACAGAATCAATTTATTGACAAGTATCCCTTCCTTAGAGGATATAAGAGATGATCGTCAACAGGTAAAAAGGTCTTTTTTTTTCCCATTGTGAGTGCCGTATCTCAAGAAGTAATGCTACGTTCTGGAAGAAATTTGGAATAAATATGATTCAATATGTAAACAGGTGTTGATTCAATTTTGGCACCAATCGCTCCATGGGGGGCTGATTCTTTTTTTTTCTTCTGTTTCTTTTTCTTTCTTTTTTTTTTTTTTTGTGAATAAAAATAGCTTTGTAACTGCAACAATAAAGAAAGATAAATCGTAATAGACTGTCATCAGCGCATTTCGTGTGATTTTAATTTTTGGAAAATGACCAGAAAAGTGCGATGATTTAAACTTTTTAACTGTTGCCATCTTGTGTTTGTTAACAAATAAATGCTTGTAATTATTTTATGCAAGGCTTTTAAATAATTTTCAATTTTTATTCTTTACTTTGCTTTCGAGGTAAATCGAGAATTAGGATGGTCGTTAAGTTCTGGCGTGTATAATTTTGTTTTTGTTGGGAATATTGCATCCTCGTCAAGCATGGGGAGAACTGAGAATTATAAGAAATATATAGAAGAAAGTTTCGTAATGGCAACAACATACTAATTTAAAAATGATTTTTCTTAAATAATATGTCACTTAGTTCAAATTGCAAACACAATTTTTGGATGACAGATATTTCCTTTTTATGGTTTTTACACAGTACACTTTTCGCCCAATAATTGATATTTATGATGTCGATAACAATCTAGCAGACGATAAAAACAAGCTCGTTTTACAACATCGAATTGTCCTTCGCGCACGGCTGGCGAACGTTTCAAGAAGAATTTCGAAGCGTCTTCCGATTGATTTCGCCATTTATGTAATAGTAAAACATAATCTCATAATTGTGCAGGAATAATGGCAAATTCAAACGCAATTGTCGGAGAAGCTTTTGTCCATTTAAAAACAGGAATGTGCATGCCTGATTGAGATTTATTGAAAGTTTTGTTCTTTTAGTACCATTATTATGCAATTCTTTTGTCACGAAACGTCAGAAGCAATTGTTTGAAATTATAAGTTAAAAGGAAATGCTTTTTTGGTAAAGCGCGTGTTTTAACTTCATCTTGATTATTATTGATTGACCCTTTCCCTGGGGCGTGCACATGGCGTTGGAGAGAAGGCACACACCTGTTGGCCCGGGTCCGAGTGGGGCCCGAGATTTTTTAAATGAGGGATTTAAGGTATCTAGGAACGAAGGGGTAAACAATATGGAGGGAGCCTGTAAAAGTGAATAGTGACGAGCCCCAAAATTTCTGTGCACGACCCTGCAATTTCCTTGAGGTACGTGTTTGCATGCACTTTCAATTTGTTACAATATGAAAAATATAAAATGAGTTTTAAAAGATTTTTTGGGAATTTTTTTTACAAAATAATATTTTTTAAAAATAAAAAAAAAAAAAAAATTTTAAAAAGCTCAGACTTTGGACCATATACTGATCATAATATCGTAAGTTATTATTTATTAATGTACAGCACGTCCAAAAGTGGGGACCCCATTATTTTCAATATTAGATTTGTAAAGGGTGAGTGTTTGTTATATACAATTTCCTTGAAGTCTTAAGAGTCATTAACATTTGTAGAACACTATCCATGTCATAACACAGCTGAATTCCGCGCCATGTTCTTGCAGATATTTTCCCTGCAAAACTCCTCCGAATCCCCGAAATTCCGCAAAACAAGTAAGAGAACATGGTGCAGAATTAAACTGTGTTAAGACATGGATAGTTCTGATACCGATGTTTATGTCACTTTGGACTTCATAGTAACTGTATGTAACAAACATTCAACCATAACTGTCATGATATTGAAAAAAGGAGGGAGGGGGTGTACGTCCACTCTTAATTGTATCATTGTAATGCTTTTATGCATTGGTTTCGTCTACTTTATTACATATATTAATGTTAAATTACCAAATTTTTGTCAAGAGCAAATCAAAATTGTAACAGATAACAATGTATTTTTTCTGTATTTTTATGTATTTAAATAAAGTTCCTCAGAGACCCACTTGCTCAGATTTATCTGAGCATTTAAAACCGATACACCGAGCAATTGTTAGGTGCGGGTGGTCTCTGAGGGTGTCAAGTGTACGTCCACTCTCGGACCACTCTGCAGAAACAAACATAATATTTTTTAAAATTAGATTTTTTGAAAAATGTGTAGTAGTTAATAGAGAAAAGTGTTCATGTATAAAGAGAGACACAGAGAGAGAAAGAGAGATTAAGCAAGAGTGGAAAAAGTGAAATGGTTATATTAGTGCCGACGTACATAAAGTTACATAAAATTTTGCTATGCTAAATTTCAAATTATTGTGCAATGTGAAAGTACAGCTTATCAATCTCTCGTATGTAGTGAGGGAGTTGTGTGAGCTGCGATGAAAACAGCATTAATAGATAGCATTATACGTGCCACTTGAAATACTAGTACTAATGGCATAGCGCGAAGAAATCCAACGTCATGGGCTGTGGAAGAACCTATTCGAAATGGTGGTTTTCTGATAACTACTCGGCAAGAATTTTATGATCGGTATCACTTTGACTTACGCGATTTTGTTTGGTTAGAAAAATATCACGTTTGTGGATGTCAAGTTTCAGAGTCACAAGAATTACACTGAAAACAAAACGCTTCGCGTATACCAGACCGTTACAACGCTGAAACATGTAGCACATGTGTCATCATTATCACATACAAGGAATGAAATTTTTAAGAAGAATATCTAATAAGTGATATAAATTGCTAAACTGCGTATTGGTTATCATTACTGAATACATTTCTGAGAAAAAATTAAATAACTTTAAATTATTTTGGGATGATAAAATTAGTGAAAATATTTAACTGAAAGAAATATCTATTCAAGAAACTCCAAAGCGTTTAGCACTTAGACATACAGTTGACCCTGCAATTTTCTTATAGATATATAAGAAAAATCCGCTCAGTGATCTTTACAATGTGAATAGTTTTCTATCCTGTCAGCATCATGTCGGCAAAGTTGGAACCAAATGCGAAGTTTTTGCTCAGTAGTAATCAAAGAACCACTTTTCGACTATACTCCTTCCTCCATAACACAAGACGATGCTCACCGCGCCATGCCTTTGCTGCTACTGAAAATCGCACGCATACTGCTATCTATCAATACCACCTCTCCTGCACTGTATTCCCACCATACTTCACATGGTGCCGTCTTCAAGTAGGGAAGGTTGACCCTACATGATTGGGAAAAATAACGTAACTGTCATGAAACGCATTTGTAACAATAAGGTTTTTATGAATAAACACATCAATCCATTTAGTTATTTAGCTGAAGAATTGAGTAAAATCATATTGAACTAAAATGACATCTAGTACTAAGCTTTTAAACAAAATGTCCGTAATTTTAGAGTTGATTTCTATTCGAAGTTGTAATATAGCTTTAGAACCACACACACACACACACACACACACACACACATATATATATATATATATATATATATATATATATATATATATATATATATATATATATATATATATATATATATATATATATATTATTATTATTATTATTATTATCATTTATCTTACTTTTTCACAATGTGGTAGGGAGGGGAGGATAGAGGCGGTGCAAATTATGGTTGGAAACTGAGTCACGAATACTAAAAAAAAGAGAAACACTGGTTTAATCTAGTGCATTCACTGAGGATTAAAAACTAAATCAGAAAACAGGTTTAAAATTTCCAATCTTCCATTGTGCCTTCCTTCGTAATTTAATTTTATGTTTAAAAATCAAAATTGATTTCTTTGCGGAGATGCGTAAAATACAGGACTTCAGAAGTTTATCTTTTGAAAGTGAGTTTTTTTTTTTTTTTTTTTTCATTTTAGTTATGAACCTCTGCATTCTATGTAAATGCTTTTTGAGGGAAAATCCACGTAAAAATTTAGTACTTAATATTCACTTTTTTTTTATTTTTAAAACTTTTTTATTTAGTCTAAACTTTACATCACATATATAATATTAATTAATTTTTATATAATAAATGTACGCATAACATACAACTCAATAGACAAAAACTAACGAAGCAGTACACTCCTCATTAACAAGAAGCATTTTAATAGGCAAAAAGTTACGAAAGTTTTTGCAAATCCCCTCATAATTGCAATAACATATCATGACCTATATTTTTAAATGCTGAATTTTAATCAGTAAAATAAGAGTAATTAATAAGTAATGTAAAATGTTAAACTGCATACTGGGTATCATTACTACATACACAGATAACTATAGAGTATTTTAGTTTTGAGTATTTAATATGAAGTGTTTTAACTAAAAATATTTTTTGAGAAAACATGAAATTAGTTTTAATTTTGTTGTGATAAAATTAAGAGAAATATTAAATTGTTATTGAATATGAATGTTTCAGAAGGCAAAAAGATAGTTTTTTTTATATACAATCGATACAATATCGGAATGACAATTCTGAGACTGAAAATGGCTCTCTTTCAATGAAAGAAAAGTTGGGGAATGTCGGGAAAATAAAAAAAATATGTAGAGAAGTGCATTGAAAAAATATGTTACTCAGTTTGTTACGCCGGATATCTAGTAAAACAAAAACTATTACTACTAAACTTGTAGTTAGATTGTTCGGAAAGTAATTTCATTTTTTCCCCAACAGATGATTTAATTGTGTTTTTTCACTGCAAACTTCACACTTGCGCCCCAAAATAACTATTTCGACAGCTGCTATATCAGCTGCCATTATGCAGCTGATACAACAATGTTACGCGCAAAAGATGAGAGTTGAAAAGTTGAACCGGCTCAAAGCATTTCGAAAGCCGATATGAATCAAAAATAGGTGATTTAGTTTAAAAGGAATCTAAAAAAAATTTTTTTTTAATTTTATTGTTGAGCTTTTTCCATCCAACAAGACGTTCAATTCTGAAGTGTACTGTCACCAGTATATAATATTGAGTGTATCATTCAAACAGAAAAAACCATGATTGATCAACAGAAAACGTGTAGTGTTTGAGCAAAATAATACCAGACCCTATGCAAGTTTGCTAACTCATCAAACGCATTTGTAGCATAGATGGGATATACTGCCATACCAACCTTAAGCTCCAGACCTGCCACTTTCTCATTATCATTTGTTTTGGTCTCTGTTATTTTTTAGACGGAAAAAACGCTCCCTTTGAATGAGGAAGTCAAAAATCATCTGGATCAGTTTTTTACCAGCAAAGAAAAAAAATATTATGAGCATGGAATTATGCGATTGTCTAAAATACGGAATGGGCAGTGTACAGTTAAAAAAAAAAAAAAAGGTTTTCTTTTTTAGAAAAATCGTCTGTCATTTCATTAAAAAAAAAAAAAAACTGAGTTACTTTTCTTCAGTTACAGCAAAAGCCATTACAAGCCATTTTTTAAAAAATGGCAATCATATTGTAATGTTTTGTAGTACACCAAAAGCAACTTTTGTTGTTAAAAAAAAATAAGAAATTTCATGTTATTGACATTTCAAATATTAAAAGACCTCACTGATTTTCAGTGAGGCATTTGATATTAGGTGAGTTTTGATTTTAAAGGCATAGTGACACTTGCCCAATGCATGCGAGGCACAGTGAAATAATTTATTTCATTAACAATTCATTCATTTATTGACGCTTAAGCATTCATTCCTTAATTGATTTATTAACCCATTCATTTCTTTGTTTATTCATTCATTCACGTATTTTCCTTTTTCATCACTATTTTAACCATTTATTTATTTAATCACTTATAATTAATATGTTTATTTATTCTTCAGTTTATTAATTCATGTATTTTCCATCTATTAATTTATTTATTTACATAAACATTTAAAGAAAAAAAATAGAAATAAATTTAAAATCATTGGAAAAATATTTCAACAACCACTTTCATTCGAAAATATAAACTTACTGCCAAAAAGGAAAAATCACATTTCAATTCAAGTTATTACAAAATATATTGTCCTCTCTTTCAGTACTAAGAAGGCTATGGCGAGTTACAGTAAATGTAATTTAAAAGAAAAAAATCCAATTTTTTCTTTTTTAAATATAAAACTTATCTCAATTATTTTAATTTTTCCACATTCCCCGACTGTGAGTAAAAATACACCTGCAGACTGTGTCAGGAGATTCTTTGTATCAAATGTTAAGATTAAAAAATGTGTTCACCCTTGTTTAATTAAAATATTAAGAGATATGGAATTTTTTTTTTTTTTTTTTTGTGAAATTTAAGCGTCTGATTGTCCCTCACGTGACGGTGGAATGGTCCATTATTAATTGCTAACTACGAGTGGTTTTTTTTTCTAGTTTTTTATACATAAATGAATATGTAATAAGATTTTCCTTAGTACTAAAAAAACTTTTAAAAAATGTATACAAAAATTTAGCAAGGAAAACCTTCAAGTCATTACCGTTCTACCCTACACAGCTTCATTGCTTAAAAGGGAAAAATTGTACTGAATATATTACAAGTTCAATTCTGTCTGCATTGAATAGGGGAAAAAAAGCTCAGGAATTACAACGAGTTAACATTAAAATTCACTTTGATCACAGTTCCCCGTTGCAGTAATCATTATCACAAATAGCTATTGTGTTCATTCCAGTCTCTTTGAATTTGTCGGGAACTTTAATTTATAAACGGTGAGTTTGTTTATGCTTACACTTTGATATAGGGGTAATACCTTGATTTCTATCAAATGGATAGTTTCCTGTCAACTTCGTTTAAATTTTCTGTAATTGTTTCCGTATACAAAACCTTTCCTCAATTAGTTTTGAATTATTGAACGATCTAGAGAATTGTTTACTAATCTCACTTCGGGAAAGTCTGACATTTACATTTCACGCCGTGTCGATTTCTATTGTAACTGTGGTTGGTCATACCGGTTACAGGAATTTTTAATTTTGTTAAATAGCAGATCTAAAAGTAATAAAGTCCTCCTTAAAAAAAAAAAAGGGGGATAAAAATTTTGTCAAGAATTTCAACGAGTTTCAAAATTGAACCAATCAACTTTGCACCAAAAATATGCTATATCTGCGAAGTCATTGAAGCAAAAAGGTAACCATTCGTTTGTATTATCTTTCACTAGGAAACCATCCAAGACTATATGATAACTCAAGAAATTTGAAAAAGTTTTGATCTATCAACAATATCCAAGATTCTTCAAAACATCTCAATTTGTTCTGCAGTTAGTTTTAAAGAAAATCATACATTTACTATACGATCCTTAATTAAAACTAATGAATTTCCTTTTGTTTCGTAAAGGTACGAAACTGCGTTTCGACGAATATAACAGGGGTGCTCATCCCCCTAAAAATATTCTGAGAGCAAGGGCGCACCCCCTAAATATGCCGAAGACCCCCCCCCCCCCCAAAAAAAGAGCAAGAGCCCTCCCAAAGCTGAAAGAAATGCCCATCAAAACACACGCACCCCTAAAAATGTCATGAGTTGTGACCCTCCCCCGCCCCCTAAGTCGACACCCCTGAATATAAGCTTCTTACTGAGACTAAGTAAATATTCTGAAATTCCATATGCACGATGCAATCAATTGACAATCAGCACACACACACACACAAACATTCGGCTGAGGCTCCAATTTAGTTCATGCAGTCGAACTCGCTTATAACGAACTCAAAGAGAACGAGATATTTGCTCGTTATAACCGAGTGCTCGTAAAAAGCGAGTTCGGAAAAAAAAGCATAAAAATTCATGATAGTTGCTTGTTTTCTTCTTCTTTTTAATCTCTGTTTTGTTCTAAAAACGTTGGTAACTTTGCTTTGAACTGTCTGAATTTCTCTTTCTTATGTCATTGTTTTTGAGGAATACACATATACACATATAATCATTTTAAAATGCTTCTTTACTCCACAAATGAAAAAAAAAGTGCTATCATCGTTTGTTCTCAGGATTTATGATTTATCACTAACTTAGGTTGATTTTGGAGTGTTAAAGAAAATTTACCAAAAAAAAAGATGAGCTGAGCAGGAAATCAATAGAAGTTTTAGAAATCACAAAAATATTGCTCACTTTAAGCTGAGTTTGCTAGTTGAAAGCAAGCTATGCTCCCATAGACTTAACATTGTACCAACCAAGTATTTCTGACTTCCTCGCTGAATCCGGGTTCTCATTAAATCAGGGCTTGTTATAAGCGGGTTCGAGTGTATTAGTTTTAAGTTAAAATTATAGGCGTCATATTTGAGCATTTTTAAAATTTTACCAATGCTTAAATAGCAAGCACTTTAAAATTAGGTGCATATTTTTAATACAAATGCATACAAGGGTCTGGAAACAAAAAATGTGCATTTGTAAAATGAAAATTGCTCTTAATGTGTAAAACCTCAAAACTAAGCATGCCAAACTACGTATTAGGGAAATATTTTTATTTTAAATAAATCACAAAGGCTCAAAAAGTTTTGAGGGTTATATTGAAATTAAAAAATGTTTTTTGGAAAAAACAGCAAAATGTTTCACTTTTCAAACATAGCCAAACAAAACGGAACTATTCACATTTAAGCCTGAAAAAAAGATTTACAACATAAAAAAAAGGAAGTCTTATTTTTACATGGAAAAAATGCTCTAAAAATTTTTTCAGAATTCGTTAATTGAGAATCAGAATTTTTATTTATTTATTTATTTATTTGTTTCGTTTTTGCCCATAGGAGAGAAAACTAAAAGTATCTTTACAATGTTTTCTATTTCATGTGCGAACACTTTATTGCTAGTATTAATGGTTTATAAATACATTTAATGTTTGCAATTTTTCCTGTGAGTGCTAATATAAAACTCTTTTTATCTGTTAAAATGCAGAATCAGAAATACTTATATGCTTTGTACAAGTTTAATGTAAAGGTCTTTCCTATAAAGCCAATCTACTGATTAAAATTGTATTTATAAAAAAATTTAAACAATTTGCGCTCGAAGTTTTATGTTAAGTTGCTGTAAATTTGTTCGAAACTGAAAGAAAATTGGTTCAAATAAAAAGATGAAACTTGTATGATGGGAATTGGGCGGCATCGCAAAGATGTTTTTTTACGAATATTCGCTGGATTGAACTCTTCCTCTAAAACTTTCTATCCACTTTAAAGTACATTAATGCATGGAAATATTTAGCGAGACAGAAATACGTCCATAAATAAAATTTAAAAACAGAAATCAAAATATAAACAAATAAATAAAATTTGAATCATGAAAAATTAAAATTTTGAATAAATATTCTTTATTATGTTTATTTCTTGCAGAAAAATATACCATGCTATGTACCCCCTTTCTTGAAAAATAATTTTTTTAAACGATTTTTTTCTCGAAAAAACTTGAAGTTTTTCTTTCTATAAATTAGTGTAGTTTGTGGTAATAGAGAATTTTCTTTTAGGCTTGCGATTGAACCGCCAAAAGAAAAGAAAAGAAAATAGTAAGAGCCTTAACTCCTTCAAGACTTGGTGTCCGGTATACCGGACATACACTTTAAACAGCTGCTAATCATTTATTAATTGATTTAATTAGTTGATTTTTTTTTTGTAGTTGACTCTTTACATTCTACTTATTATAATCCGTGAAATAATTTTTCGTTTTGGGATTGACAACACTGACATGTAAGGATTGAGAGGTAGAGAGTGGCTCATTTTTCCAACCATGGATTTTCATCTGAAAAGCGAGGTTTTTTTCCTGATTTTTTTAAAAAATATATAATTTTTAATGAATCGTTTCAAACGCTTATATTATGTTTTATTATTGTTTAGAGAATATTTAACAAAGAATTTAGTTTGATGTTTCATCGTTTTATTATCTGAAATGTGTATTTAAAAAACATAAGTCCGGAATATTGGACGTGTCATAACACTTTTAATTTTTCTCCCACAAACTCAAAATTTTGTCTATAAGATACCCATTACCGTAGTACACTGTGTACCAAATATCAACATTTTTGGTCCAATATTTCATAATTCTGACTGAAGGAGTTAATGTAGGTTTTCCTTAAAATTCAGGAAATGGAAAGACATTCCAAAAGAAAAAAAAAAAGCCGATCAAGTTAGAAATGAACGACTTTTTCAGGTATGAAGTTGTAATGATAGTTTTTCTTTCCTTTCAAGTTCATGTTTTTCCTCTGCAAAATCATCAGCGAGAAACACATTTCAATTCCTGAACTCGTGAAATAAAATCCCACTTCGCATCAAAATAAATGAATTTGATAACACCAGGCAACGCAATGAGAATCCGACGGTCATTTATTTTCGGAAACAGATACGGTTTATTTCACCTGGAACAAAGGTACCGTTTGAAGTTCGCGACTTTCGCATTCGATTTTTCTTCCACGAGTTATTTTTTTGCGATGCCAGATTTCCGAATGCGGAAAACAGGTTTTCTTCCTGTCCTTGAACTACAACACCAGCAAATCGAACACCCCGACTCTTCTTTGGCTACCGTTTGAAATTAGAGAACACAATTTCATCGATTTCGAATGAACTTTCAAATTTGAGTGAGCGATGCTGTCCATTCATGCCAAGAGTAATTCTGTTGGCTGTCATTAATTCGCTGCTCGTGACGAACGCTGGACTGTTCGACGCATGCGCACGAAAACAGTTGTGGAACTAAGTTATCTCTTCGCGAGTAAACTTGTTGTGAGTGAAAACAAATCGAGTTAGCAGCTGAGTGGGTTGTGACGTTGTTTTGCTCTTCTCGAGAGTGTTGTGTTTCTTGCGAGTTTCTAGCGTAAATATTTATTTTTTGAAGTATAAAGGTGAGTAAGATAAATTCCTTAACTTTTTCTTGCAAATGTGACTTTTATCATTTTATTTAGTTGAATCGCTGCATTTCTCTATGTTAACTTGTCAAATTTCTGCATTGTCACATGCGTACAATAATTTGTAATTGTTCATCTCGTACTTTTTAAGTTTTTTAAATGAATTTTTCTTTTATCCTATTTATCTTCAACATAAAAAAAAATCATTATATTCATAATTGCCCCTCATTAAGTTACATGTTAATATTGTTCTTACTGACATGATTTATTTACGTTATTTGTATTAATAATTCAGTTATATTAATTTGTTTTTTATTGTCAAAATTGCAACAAAATCTTGATGCAATATTCCTTTTAAATTTTTGTTTCATTGCATTTTGAAATTTTAATTTCTCAGGAAGAAGAAAATTTTATTTTTACTGTTCTGGCTATAACTTGTAATGAAAAGTATAGTCAAGCATAGACTTGAGATATGCCCCTTTTGATTTAATTATTTATTTAGAATGATACTTGAAATTCCTTTGATCTCATCGGGGAGAAATAGGGGGAAAAATTAATTTTAAAAACGTTTCTTAATTCTAGAAATCCAGGAATTCGATGCATGTGGATTTGTAATTTTTAAATGAAAGAGCCTTTCTCTCTCTCTCTCTCTCCTATTTTTAAAAAAAATTTTTATGGATATGAATGCTTTGCATACGTAAGGCTTTTGAGAAAAATATCTTGAGATAACTTTAAAAAGTAGAATTCAAACAAACTCTTTAATGAAAATAGGTCTCAATTTCAAACAAGAGAAGAGCATGTTCTTCAGTACTTATTTTTATACATAAATAGTCTGAATTCCGTCTACTCAGTGAAAATTCAAAAGAAGATTCGGAACTGAGTTCGCTTTAGCTTCAAATTAGGCACTGCCTGGAAGGATAAGTTATAAATGAACAATCAAATACAAATGATTGTTTTTCCCTTATTCTTTGCGCATAACAAACAAAAACCGTGACTAAAACTTTTGCTTTTTTAAGCATGGATATAAAATGATAATTTGATTGCTTTTTTAGAAAAAGTAAATGAATAATTGTGAGATGTTAATGTCTACACTACTGGCTAAACGTATTGCAAGTTAGAGAACTCTATCATTTTTTAAAGATAAACAGCCAAAAATTGTGTTTTTGAAATTAAACTGATTTTTTTAAAATGCAAATGTTGAAACAAAGTTAAATCAACCAATAACTGAAGTTTGACAGCATGGAAAATCAAAAGTAGGTATTTGCAAAACCTCGTGGATTCAGTGCCTAAAAGAGCAGTTGCTGTAATTAAACAAGAGTGGGCCCGAAAACATATTGTTCTTCGGCTCAGCTGTATTTACTTATTATTTTTTCGGCTTTGAGTAATTTTAAATTATATTTTTATTCCACTTTATTTGAAGGGAGTTGAAATGGATTCTAATTTCTGATAACCTGAATTTTTGTTAATATTTTAATTTCTATGACATTAAATGATTATTTATGGTCAATAACTTAATCATATCTTGTCCATAAACTAGCTTATTATTTTAACTTTAAAAAAAGTTTCAGTTGCATTGGGAAAAAAATTTGATTACTACTGGTTTTAATTTTTGTTTTATTTCAACATTCACAAAGATGAAAGTAATTTCATATGCTGCTGTATTTCACTTCATTTTAGAAAATTTTACTTCTATGACGTTTATAGCATTGCTCAACACTTACCACATTTTTTTAAATTTACCTCTAAGAATACATTCAGGATATTCTTGAAACGACTATTTCTAAAATCGAACAAACAACTTACGATAAATTTTGTAAGCACATGTTTTGGTGTTTCTTTCCTTTTCTTTCTTTCTTTCTCTTTTTTTATTTATTTATTTATTTATTTATTTATTTATTTTTTGGAACTATTCAACACAATGTTATCCATGTTACTCTAAAAGAGCTATTACAATTTTGTCAAATTTTTGCACTTTAATATTTTCATGTTATATTAGCTCCTTAAAATGTAAATGTTTTAAATAATAATATCAACCAAGGGGGGGGGGAGGAAATCTGTTTCTGACAGGGCGGGATGGAGGAAACTGATTGTAGTGCTGAAGAAGAAGAAGAATCAACCAAGGGGAGAGAAAAAAAAGAAAGAGTTTTAATTTTGTTTCATGTTATCGCATTTATACGCCACACTGGTATAAAAGGGGTGTATTCTTTCTTTGTTTTTGAATGAAACAGTTGCAGATGCCTTTGATTCCTTTTTCACTTTAAAGTATTCCACAACTAGGTGAAGTAATTTACATTTAACGTAAAAAAATAATGCCTACTTCCAGACAAAGCTAGTAGAACTAAAACTTATTTTTTTAGTACTCAAAATAATTAAATTACTAACTATAGTTCTCACCCAAAATTGATCCTAGAAAGAAAATTAGCAAATCTTCTCCGTGAACCAGTTCCTAAAGCTCCTTGATTTGATTGGATAACGCGATACGCGAATCAACTCTCTCTTGTAAAAAACACTATTTTTACACTAAATTTCACTGTAGAAAATAAAAGCAAAAGTGTAAAATACAGCAACAATGTTGTTTTTAAAATATGTTTAAATAATCCATAACGTATTTTTAGTTATTAAAGCGAAATTTGTATAAATACACTTTCTGATTAACAAAAGTTACGTAAAATTTTATTCTGATAAAATCGTGAAAGCGCAACAACAAAGTAACGAAGCTGGCTACGACTTATACGGTATTCTACTCTTAAAATACTTTCAAATATGTGATGGAAATAAATTTAAAAAAAGCTAAAAAATTAATTTGAATTTTTACCTCTTGAATTCAAATAATGTTTTTCGCAATCACGAGTGTGTGCATGTGTGTGTATGTAGGCATGTATGTTCATGTGTATGGGGGGGGGATATGTGTGTTTGTGTGTAGGGGGTATGTGTATGTGTGTAGGCAGGTGTGTTTGTGTCTGTGTGCAGGTATGAGTGTGTGGGTTGTTGTGTGAATGAGTGTTTGTGTGTGGTGGGGAATGTGTGTGAGTGTGTAGGCATATGTGTTTGTGTCTGTGTGCAGGCATGAGTGTGATGAGTGTGTAGATAGTTGTGTGTAGGTGTGTGTATGTGTAGGTGTCTGTGTGTATGTGTAGGTGTCTGTATTTATGCGTGTGTGTGTGTGTATGTATGTGTTTGAGTGTGTGTATGTGTTTGTGTGTGTATGTGTTTGTGTGTGTGTATGTGTTTGTGTATGTGTATGTAGGTGTATATATTTGTGTGTGTATGTGTGTGTACGTGCGTGTATGTATGCGTGTAAGTGTAGGATATTGACGCAACCTGGAGACGGCTTTCGCTAGAGGAGCAGCATCGTGAGGAGCCGGTCGACGGTGGTGCTGGAAGAGGGTGCTGGCGAGAAAATAAAATGATAGCACATCAAAACATCCAACTAAAAGCAATAAGCAATCGTGATTGCTCAAAAAAAAACACAGAAATATATTATGACTTGATTTTAATGCTCAGGCTCCTCTTACCAGAAGTTTTGTGGCGTAAAAAAAGAAGAAAAAGGAAAGAAAGAAAAAGGGATCTTTCTTTCTCACAAGAAAAAAATATATTTACTTAGGTAAAAAAGCTTTCATGAAAAAATACCTCTACTGCATTTAAATTATTTAACGCAACGAGACAATTTCAGTTTTGATTGAGATTGTGTACGGATGGAGATATTTTTAACGTATTTTTCCTCCTTCATTCTAAGTGTGTGTTTTTTACACTGCTGTTTCATGTATAAACATAATCAGGATGCTTAAGTCTTATTATTGATTTCTCATACGTTTATGCTGTTCAAATACTTCGAATTTTGAAAGATGAAAGACGTTTTAAAAATACTTAAAAGATTGCATAACATTGTTGTGAATTAATAAACCAACAAAGAAAAATGTCTGAATTACATATTGTTTCACATAATGATTATAATTTTTTTCAGTTTTATTCATTTATTATTTCTTTCGTTTATTTATTGATAAAAGGTTATGAATTTTGAGTTTTTAAAAGTATTTCAAAAATTGCAGTGTTACCAAATTTTAAAAGATACAGTAAATCCTGTGAAGTTGACCGCCCTTGTAAGTTGAAAACCTGTCTAAGTTGACCGCTATTTTCAGGCACAGAATTAGACCTTATCACGTAATTCAACCTCTATACGTTGACCACCTGCTAAAGTTGACCACTAAAGTAGTGCACTGCAACTGGTCAACTTACACAGGTTTCACTGTATTCCCAATTCTAAAACATTATACATTTTTTATGGTAAGAAAAATTCCAAAAATGAATTAAGATCTTATTCTTCAGGGATTAGCTAAAAAGTGGATTTTTTTTCTGGTTTGTTTTCATAAAGTGTTATCTTTAAAAATGATTGCAACGCTCCCATGGGCGCCCATATGCAAAATTGTAAGGGGGGGGGGCTCAGAAATTTTAACCATGGTTTAGCAGGATATTTTCCCCATGGAGGCAGATTTCAGGACAGATTAGAGTCATTAAAATTTGATATTTTTAATTATTTATTCTTTAATGGCTGGAGAAGAAATATTTTTATATTTTTGCAAAGAAAAAAGTATTAAAGTTCTAATTTCCAAGAGGGGCTTGAGCCTCCCTTGCCCCCCCCCCCCTGTATGGGTGCCCTTGAACACTCCTACTTATTCCAAAGGACTTACTTTTTTACAATAATAGAGACTTATAAAAAAAATAAAGAAAGAAAGAAAGAAAAGAAAAGAAAGAGAGAAACGCAAAAAATCTGTATTTCGCAAAAAACATTCGAGGTTAATGTGCGAATAATTAGGCATTGTTACCGCTGCCAGAATCCTTGTCGACTTCTTTTCCGTCCCATTCTCAAAATCTGACAGCCCTAATGCTGTTAAGCGGCTTTTCCTGCAAGCGTTAATGTGTAAAAGCAACAGAGCCCTAATGTACATAAAAATCTCGAATCATGAATTCGTGGAAGGTGAGATGGTCGATTGTGCATAGATCTATGAGCCCGAAGTTTCCGGCATGTACCGTAACATTGTTTAGAAATGATTTCCTTTATCTCTCCCGTCAATAAAATAATTGCTTGGGACTCGGCTTCGTGACCAGACTGCAATGCAGACGGGGAAGTATTGATGTGCGAAGGGTTTAAACCTTTCGAAAGTGATGGAAGCAGAAACTCATCGTGCCTCTCAACCAGGGCTGCCAAAGGTTTTTTTTTTTTTTTTTTTTTGCAAACCGCAAGTTTGATTCAATGGGCTCATAAAATTCTTAATTCTTAAGGTCATATGAGGCAGTGAGAAGCAAAGGGATTTAAGTCCCAAAATTAAAAATTTGGAGATAACCGGTACACATGGTAGGTGAACCTCTCCTCTGTCTTGGGGCAAGAGATGGTACTAGCAGCCCTGGTAGTTGCTGCAATACAGCATGATTTAGAAAAAAAAATTCAATGAAAGCCTACCTAGGATGTTATCTTTAAACGCGTTTCACTCAAAACTTAAAACGTCCACTTGCATTCCTTTGCTTCTCACTGCCTCATATAATAATAATTCTGAGAATTTATTAAATTTTTCCATTGATACTATTGCAGCCCTTACTTTTCGCCGACATGAAATTTTATTCCGAGAAAAAACGACGGGAACTAGCAGTGGCGGATGCAACCACCCCGGTGAGTCGGTCATGTTTCGGGCTGATCAGTTATCCTTTCTGTTAAAATTAAAATGCAAATACAGGGAGCATATGTTTGGAACAACACAAATTCTCATAACAGCGCCACAGAACCTTTTTACGCATGAAGAGTGTAGGGAGAGGACAATTGTCTAGGACCATCACCCACTACTGGTGTGCTTCACCAACCCAGTTTTCCTGAAATTGGGCCGCCAATTTTATTTTAGCGTTGCAATTAAAAAAACAGAAAGCCTTGGCGGCCTTAAAAAGTTAAAGTATTTTTGTGCATTTCTCACTTTTATTTCTGAATGACAATAATTGTTATGACTTGTAATTCATTCAATTGGAATAAAAGTGGCAAAAGTATTAGTAGTGACAGTAAACACTTGTCTCGGTCGGCATTTTCAGGGGGTGGCAAGTGCACCCTATTTCTGTGTGTTTTTTTTTTTTTTTGTTAAAACCCCAGATAAAAACTTGAAGAAATCTGTATAAAATAAAAATGGCAATTTCAAGATTTGCCTCGGTTTGATTGACCTACAAAATACGCTAATTTACTTTTATAAAAATTAAAAATTAAAAAAAAAAAAAACAATAATAATAATAAAAGGGCAAGAAAAGAAAAAAAAGAGGAACTTTATTTACAAAAGACAAAACCTATACTATCAAAAAGAAAATCAGAGATTTTCTGTAGCAATTAAGTTCCTCTGAGCAAAAAAAAAAAAAGCAATATATAAAATAAAACAAAGTTATTCTAATGCTACATTTTTTAAAAATTTATCGTCCGCCAAATTTAGCTCAAAATTATTTCCTAATTGGGTTATTTTTTTCACGATGAATGGAAAGAAAATGTAATTCACTTTTTAAATTCGCATTTCATCGAAACCGTGTAGTTTGAAATTCAACGTTTCTACCGTATAATATCGAATCCCTGTTATAATAATCGCACATTTTCTTTTTGTAATATCGAAACCGTGTTGTGCAAGTACGTTGTTATACGAAGGACGCCTGTATACTGCCGTGCTGAGCACAAAAATTATATTTGCACTTTTCCTCAAAATTGAGTTACGGTCACCAGGCGGTTCTTTGTCACACATTTCATCTAAATTTAATGTTTTATAGTTATTTTTCAATGGGAAATTTTTTTCTCAGGGAACGATTCTATTTGCTGAGTAGGGGTGAAAAAAAAAAAACGACTTCTGGTAAAGGTAATGATTTTATTGGCATTGTGCTAATCTAAGAATTTTCAAGCACGGATCTGCTCGTCCAAGAAGTTGAATTTTAGCGAATGAAAAAAAAGGAGAAGTGGAGAAAACTCCTTGAAAAGCGATGCATCGATTCGTAAATACAGTCAAACCTCCCTTAACGGACACTCCCCGTTAGCGGACAGTTTCTGAATCCCCAGACCCTCGAGATGGGCGTATAATGTATTTCACTCCTCGTTAGCGGACACTCCCGTTAGCGGACAGTAAATCATTCGAGTTTCGTTTTAATTTTCTGTCTCTGGTAAGCTTTTGCTCAGCACTGTTCTTGTGGCAAGCATTTTTTCTACTCCTTTACGATGTTCTTGGGCTAACCAGTACCGATGAAAGGGTTAACATCCCTTTTTCTACAAAAACAGGAGCCATTCAAGTCGAATGTTTTAGTCGAAGCTTATGAATGTTTTGTTTTCATTTCATGCACGAAATTCTAGCAAAAAGGGAAAGGTGAAAATCAACGATATTGATTCCATTGTGCTTGACTGGTTTTGTTTAGCTAGAGGAAGCAATTTACACAAATAGTTCACTTATATAAGCAATACTCATTAATTTAATTTAGAACTATACACTGTATGTGTAGGTTTAAAATACAAAATTAAAATGCCATCGTAAATTCAGACTCCCCAATAGCGGACACTCCCCTAACGGACAAAAACTTTGGTCCTGACGGTGTCCACTATTGGGAGGTTTGACTGTGTATGGGCATTGCCGTCGGAAATAATTGAGGGTTTTAAACTACAGTGGAATTGCTCAAATAAGAACAACCTTAAAGAGAGTGACCAACTCTCTAAAAGACCGTTTATTTCTGTTGATTTGTTGTTAATTTACTCTCAATGGAAGAACCACACATCTCCAGTCACGAAACACCATTTTTCATCCGAAGGGGTTCACATTATTTTCCTGTGCTAAAACTAAAGATTGCATCTTCTTTGTCCAAAAAACAAGGTAAACTAACCCCTATTTAAGCAATAAATAAATACCTTTGTGCCGAGGAATAACAGGAAATATCCAACGTTGTTTAGCGCAAATAAACATATTACAGAATGCACGTGTTTCGGGGTTTCAAGGAACCCCTTTTTCAATTCAAAAGTGTGAGCTTTTATTGGGTGTCTTTACAGCTAGAAACTCATATCTTTGAATTAAAAAAGGGAACACCGAAACACGTGTATTCTGTAATACAGTTGGCTCTCTGTTTAACGACTTTCAAGGGACCACAAAAAATCGTCCTTAAGTAGAAAGCGTCCTTAAATAGAATGCTTTTAACACTATAGTGGACCATCTGGGACCGTGAAAAGCCGTCGTTAAATAGAGAAAGTCGTTAAATAGAGAAAGTCGTTAAATAGAGAAAGTCGTTAAATAGAGCGTCGTTAAACAGAGAGCCAACTGTATGTTTATTTGTGCTTAACAACGTTGGATATTTCCTGTTAACCCCTATTTATTTCATAAAAAAGAGAAACTTTCTGAAATCAGCACATTGACAGAAAATTCATTTACTGTTAGATGTGGTAATAAAATAAAGAATTTGTTTAATCTTCCAGAAGCCTACTCTCTGAAAAACAATTTTTGTGGCCCAGTGTGTGATCTCTTTAGATTACCTCCACCGCATTTGGGTACATGAAACAACAATTTCCCAAGAAATGTTCAGTACTACTTTCCAACGTTTTTTGTTTTATTTAAGCTGTCTTATTCTTTAGAAAAATCTTGAGTTTGATTTCTTTCGCATAGGAACTGACAAAGATGATGCAGATTTTTTTTTTTTTTCAAGGAAATTCGTGCCGATTTTAACCAATCCAATCTACTATGTCGAAGAGCCATTGTACTATGAATTTTTTTTCTCTTTAACTTACACTTTCAAGTGAGTCACAAAGACACGAATCTTTTTTTATTTCCTTGAACATTCTTATATGGGGCGTTTTCGGCAGCGAAAATTGTTGAGTAGTTCTTGGAAATACTATTTGCTTTAGAGCGACTCTGTCATTAGGTATGCTACCGGCCGGGTGAAATTGAACTACTGTGTATTGAAAGAAATGCGTAGAGACACGCATGTCAGAACTGTTCACCAAGTTAAAACAAAATTAAAACAAAATTTCCTAAATTTGAAAATTCTAAGTAACCTATGATTGTCTGCGGGAGAACCACATTTTATTTTCCTTGCGGTCCGGTGAGGTTTTTTTTTTTTTTTTTTTTTTTTTTTTTTAGAATTAGACGTCTAGACAACCAACTTTTTTTTTTTTTTTTGTTTTCTTCCCCGCAAAACTGAAATGAAAAAAAGAAAATAAAAGAAAAGAGAGAGAGAGAGAGAAAAAAAAAGAAGGAAATAAAAATGGCAATCGCAGAACGGGTCGACGGAGGCTATGCTTTTCTGGAATACAATAAGCTTGTAATGTTAAAGCTGATAAATTTAAATGAAACTTAATTCGATTTGTAGTTTCAGTGTACAGTAAACTCCCGATTATCCGCAAGTGAATTATCCGTGGGGCGAATTATCAGCAAAAAGGTCCCCTTTACGCATGGGATAAAACCTGTGGATGGAGGAGAATAGGACCGTCGCCAAGGAGAAGGGGGGATGCTACACCACTCCAATTTCTCAGAAATTGGGCCGCTAACTTTATTTTAGGGAAACGATTAGAAAAAAAGGGGGGGGGGGCTCTACGCAATCTTAAAAATTTAAAATACTTTTGTACATTTGTCACTTTTATTTGTGAATGGCAGTTTATAACAATCGGAATGAAAGTAAAAAAAAAAATCGATAAAATTTCAAAGAAAATGTTCGCTTATCCGGGCCCCGTTTATCCGGACTTCCGGTTTACCCGGTTCAAATTTGTAGAGTTAAAAAAAAATCACCTTAATAACAATGATCACTTAAATAATTATGATAGCAGGAATAGAACCATGATTGCGACAAATTTTCACGTTTTAATTTTATTAAATGTACAACTTCCGCAAAGGTCGTACAGTAAATTATAGTAATCTAACAAACAACATGGCGTACTTTGCAGCGTCAGTCCATCACCACTGCAGCTATCATAATGCGTCGACATGAGGTTTATTCCTTCTATTGTGCAAAATTTTAGAAGTTATGTGCATTTTTAATGGTTTAAGAAATAGTGCGTGATTTGTTTGACAGTTATATGAAAGATTAGTAAATACTGATGTAAAAACAACTAGAAGAAACTTAATCGTAATTTTGTCAATGCAACTTGAAATAATTTTCGAAATATTTATTATAAAGATCTGACCTTGTGAAACAAATCTTCGAAAATTGTTAAACCCACATAGTTCACGACAAAAATGTAGTAAGCACGCATGTTCTAAATTAAGAGATTTTTGTTTTAATGATGAGTGGGCGTTTTAATCAAAGTATACTTCAAGTACAGCTTGAAATTGTTTTTCAACTCTTCATACTTTAAATCGATTTTTGCAAGGAAATTTTTATTTTTCTGCCAATATCGGTTCTGTGAAACATGTTATACCATTATATTCAGTAAATTACCGCCCAATATCCAGGGCTAAAGCAGAAATACATGACATACATATAATACATATAAATTATGTATTTCTGCTTTAGCCCTGGCTATTGGGCCCGGTAATTTACTGAATATACCATGCCTTGCCTTCAATCCGCGAGTTGAACCGAACTATTGCTTCTGTCACTCGTCTGGTCTGCGCTGATTCTATATTAGCTACCAGTTTGGTTGGCACTCTTGGCTTCCTTAAAAGAGGTTTTCCATCTAAAGCTCAGTCACTTTCCTATGCCGGGCTGATGAGTGCTAATAAGCGCGAAACTGCAGTCCTCGGCTGGAAATGACTGAGCTGGCGGTGTATTTCATGTATGTTATACCATTGAATAATAATAATAATAATAATAGTAATAATAATAATGATAATAACAATAATAATAATAATAATGATAATAACAATAATAATAATAATGACATTGATAATAATAATACCAATAATACCAATAATAATAATAATAATAATAATAATTATTATTATTATTATTATTATTATTATTATAATTTACTTGAAAGTATTGAGCTTCCGAAGTATTGACAACTTCAAAATTGCATTAAAAATTATTTCTTCAAACAGGAAAACATTTCTTTATATTGCTTCTACACGATAGATGAACGTTATAATTAGGGATAAAATAACATATTTAAAAATATACATATTTATTGAATTGTAATCTTAGATTCCCTTCCCTTTTTTGCAGTCAACAGAGATATTTAGAAAAATAAAAAAAAATGTAAATCAAGCAAAATGTCCGAGACATTAGAATTTTGAAGAAAGGCACGCGTTTGATGAAAATATCATCCCAGCAAATTTAGATCGAACTCCTCAAACAAGCCAACATGTTTTGAAACTTGCCAAAACTGCCTTGTTGGCTACAATGTTCGCGTTAGGTCTTCAAGGCCAAAACGGGAAATAAAGAAACAAACCCTTCAATTCCCCAGACAAATTTCTCTTCAGTGAATAAAGTAAATCCTGCAGAACAAGATTAGTAACAAACTCCCCCACTTCCTGCATTTACCATTCACGGAATGTATTCCTAGCTTTCAAATCTTCAGAACCTATCATTGCGCTAAAAACCCAGATCGCTACACCTCGCTTCGTAGCTGGGTGACCGTGAGAAAAGTACGTCAAGTTTGACCGGGCCAGCCTACTTGAGTGGGCTCATCAGGGAAGGAGCAGACGAGAGAAAAAAAATGGTCATTTTCTGCCAAGAAACCGAGGGAAGTTATCGAGTTTATGTCGGAAACGCATATATCACCATATCAATGGATATGGGTCGTTGATCAAATTTGCACATTCTTTTCGACAGCTGCATTGGAAACTCATTGGAAGTTTCCTAGGAAGTATTTTAGATTTTATATGTACAGTGAAGCATCGTTTATACGTTTCTCTTTTATACATTTTAATAATTTATACGTTTCTTATATTGGTCACTTCAGAGTCCAATACATATTAGCCTATACTCATTATACGTTTTTTCATTTGTACGCTTTTTTCATGCAGTCCCTTCAAAAACGTATAAGCGATGCTTCACTGTTTCATAAATAAAGCACATACTATATATTTTATCCTGAAAAACCAAAACTGGAGACTGTCAACATTGACCCGGAAATATTCAGTCTTTCACAGATATAATTCGTATATGAATGTTGATATTTACCGGAAAATATGTGTTGATATTTACGAAAAAGTCGACGTTAATACGATATCAACCTTTGACAGTAACATTGTAGTAAAACTTTGATTGCCGTAGATATCGCACCCTGGCAAAAAAAGCGACATGACTGAAAAAAAAAAAAAAATAATAACAGAATTGGAGAGAATCAAGGTTTAACGCAGTAGTAGTTTCAAGTGATTTAGTCTCAAATGTAAAAATACGCGTAAAGAATTTTGTGGTGATTATCGGTTCGTTTTCTTGAATAGATTAACAAGTGGTATACGCACGGTTTTGCCAGTAGTAGAAAATGAAAAGGTCCTTTGGTTCGCCTGTTAATTTACAAATAATGGACGATGAATTTCTCGCCAATATGCTATGTTCATTTGCTCGTCCATGTTATGGTGATTCTCACGGTGTAGAGGAATAACGTCCACCAATGGTAAAAAAAAAATCATAGAAAAGAACAACATTGAATTTTTGAAAAGTCGCCTCGAAATGCACACTCCCATGCTACAAGCTAATTTTTTGTCCAATTTCATGAAAATCGGCCGAACGGTCTAGGCGCTATGCACGTCACAGAGATCCAGACATCCAGATAGAGAGAGATCCAGGCAGAGAGACTTTCAATTTTATTATTAGTAAAGATAATGCATATTGAAAGTTTGAAAATATTTCTTCTAAATTATGAAATTTTTACCACTCTTGATTACATAATTGTTTTTACACCACAACGCACCAGTTACATAAGCTAACTTTGTGCGAGTTTGTGGCAAGAAAGAGCATTAAGTTTATCGAATTTAAATCAATAAGTTGTATTTTTTCCCCAAATTTTGAGTTATGTCACTTTTCTTGCCAGAGTTCGATATAACTTTTGTTATGTTTTTAGTTAGCTGTGATCTCTTCCCTTTCCCATCAAATTTTATGGTGAGTGGCTGGAAAAACGTTGTATGTTGAAAACAACTTTTCACTTCAGCCAAAACAAGAATCTGCTTAGTGCAATACACTAAACAGACCACTGAGAGCCACAAACAACGTTTTTACATTCAATTGCCTACTCACTTCCTATTGCAAGGAAGCTCGGAGGCAAGTTTGCAACATACAACGTTCTTCCATCAATTATGAACCTTTCTTTACAAGAGGGCCGTGGCAGCCCGATCGGTAGAGTGTCGGATTCGGGGCCGGAGGGTCCTGAGTTTGAACCTCGATGGGCGAAGATCCACTGTCGTCATTAAAGGGGACTGGGCGACGTTAAATATGCTCGTGGTCTCAATGTCCTCCAAGTGAAACGATACCTCTGGGGGTGCTAGCACCAGGTAGCTATTAGCTCCTGGTCTAGTTCTAAATTCTCATTAACTGTTCGATCCGGTGATGGTGCTGCCATCTATCGGTATAAAAAATAATGGAGGCAAGGCACTTAGTATGCAGTCCTCGACATAAATACAGTTGTAGTCAGTTGTGACTCGGAATCGAAATCGAAATTCTTTACAAGGCCAATACCAACTAGAGCATTTTCTGACCGTGTAAACGAACTAAAATTTCTCACACACATTCTCTGGACTATATTCATCGTTTTTCCACTGAAAAAAAAATGTTAAAAACCTACATACAACTTTTTTCCCGCCACTCATTCAACTAACGAGTTTTTTTTTTTACAAATTTTATTAAAAAAAATATTGAAAGCTTAATTAATGAGGAAACGGAATTAAAATTAACCTAATTATCAAATCACCATTGTTTAGAAAGAGTCAATATAAAGGTTTAAACATGTTGTATAGCATATATTTATTTACTTAGACAATGCTAAATCTTAATGTTTTGTTAATTCAGAAAAATCCAGACGATTTCACAAAACATGTGAATTAATTGGCTTGTCTTAACTAAAATGGTCTCTCGTAAATTTTAGATTCATTTTTTTTTAATGACACGTTTTTACCCTCTTTATCAATACATGCTATTAATTTTCTTGATTTATCGTATCATTGGTGAGTACTACATGCTCCCTGGGGAAACTGCTAGCCTTCCGGATAAATTACATTGTGTCATTTTTGGGTAATTCTGAAAACGAAATGTATAGCCGTGCATTACACTCTTGGCCACGTGACAGAGGCACGTGACCGATAATCTATTCTGGTAAAATAATAATTGAAAAGACTAAGATCAATGCCCTATCATCCGTCCTTAACAGAAATTCTCTCATAGAAGCATATTATTGTTCCTGTTTCCCTAAAATTTTTTCATGATGGGTTGCCTATAAAATCTTTTAACACAAAACACTTCGGTATTTTTCTGCATTTATTATTTAGTAAATTGATCATTTTTACTTCCTTTTACAAAAAAGGAAGTATTGTATTCGCGAAAAAAATTTCACTCAAAAATCGACCTTAATTTTGATTTTGCTCTCCCCCGAACGAATGTTGAGTTTTGTTTTCGACTCGACCACACGTGAATAAGTGCCCAAGAACGTATAGACAAGCGAAATATCCACTGTAACGATTCCCGAGTTAATGACGAGTTTTCTCATGACATCTGTATGTACGTATGTATGTGAGTATGCGCGTATGTGCGTACGTGCGTATGTATGTCGCATAACTCAAGAACGGAATGTCCTAGAAAGTTGAAATTTGGTACCTAGACTCTTAGTGGGATCCAGTTGTGCACCTTCTCTTTTGGTTGCATTCGGATGTTCCTAAGGGGGTCTTTTGCTCCTTTGGGGGGGGGGGAATCATTGTTAATTTCGATGTAAACTCAAGTGTTGTTATAATTTGGCGGACCCTTGGCAATATATCGCCAGTCTTTTGGTCGCCAAGTTTTGTCGTCAACTTGGCACCAAATTTGACGATTTTTTTTAAAAATCTGGTTTTAATTTGGCCACTGTAAGTGATATTTAAAGAGTAAACTATTGAATCACATTAAAACTGCCAATAATGAGAGAATGATATTAAATTGGAGTAATATTTCTTCGTGAGTTTTATGTTGCCAGGATCAGCTTTATAAAGCGATTGCATAGATTATATTTTGGTAGATTATTTTTAAATATTAAAATAAAAACTTTGCTTTCAGTTTCTTTACGTAACGATATGCTTTTTTTTTTTTTTTCTTTTGTTCTTACGGTTAAATCTCAAGTTAGTTATTTGCAAAGGGGGCAGACTTTTACTTTTCCATTAAGTAGAAAAAAATCATAGATGAATGCTTAGAACATAGTAAAAAGATCTATTAGACTTACCCGAGACAAAGTAAATTAGCTAAATAATTATCTAAGAATTGAAAAATAAGGTTTTTAATTAGAAAAATATGCGAAAACCTAGAAAGTAATTTAAGGCATATACAGAGCATGAACTAAAATCAAACTTGCTTATTGATTTCTTGGAATTTCATTTTTATCGCTCTATGATTTGGCACACTCATATATCGAGTCACCTAATCCGTTGCTTTATGTAGCGAATGGACTTTTGGTTCTTAGATACAGTAATTATGAACCAATGAATACCTTCAATTTTTATATCAGACATATTTATAAAAGAAATAATTTAAAAGATATTTTTCATTTCCATTTTGTCTGCTTTTAAATAAATATTTATTTCAATAAAACATTTTTTTTTTAAATAATATATTTTATTTTTCATTAACATGGAGCGCACATTTCTTATTGTATAGATAAGTTTTTTTTTTTCGATTATGCTTCATGTATTATAATATAACTTTTAAAATATTGCGATTTATTAGATTTTTTAAAGATATTTAGTATGAATAAAAAACCTGAAAAATAGGCTGAGTTTTATGCAAAAGTCAACTTTTATTAACACCGTGTAGTTTAACTGCAGAGCATAGAAATTCAAAAAAAAAAAAAAAGAAATCAAAACCTGTCCGAATAAAATTCAATTTCTCCTTTTGTATAGTACAAAATATTATTCTAATGAGATATATTTATTTTCGCCTCAACGTTTTAATACTATTAATTGCTGTTTGGCAACGATGAAAAACGAATGAAATTCAAGGCATTTTAGTTTTAGAAATAAAGAGTTGCAAATAATTTTGTTTTTGATGCAAATAATTTGGTTTATTTTATTTTATTTTTTTTTATTTTCCCTTCCAAACTTTTTTTTTCTCTCGCAAATATTTATATTTTTCATATAAAAACTGCAGCCTTTGCCTATTGAACTTGTTTAAAACATCTAAAATTGCCTTTATATAGCATAAATATTGCTCAAACTTCGCCATATTTATTTCGGATTTTATTTAATTTTCACCTATTAAAATCCAAAATTTTATATAAGGTGAAATGATTTTGTAATTTAGGCCTTTAATGAGCTTCTCTCACAATTCTTCGGTAAAATATTGGAAAAAAAAATCTTGACTTGAAAGTGTCACTGGTAGAACGTTCAATCTTAACGAAAAGTCTTCCTTTTGTATGAAACATGAATTCAGTTTTTGAAATGAGATTTAAATGTTGAAAAGGTGTATTTGAAAAAAATTTCAAGTGCACGCCAACAAAGAGAAATATTTATCTGATATTAGTAGAAATGTTTTGTTCATGTATGCGAAAGTAGGTTCATCCAATAATAGGGAAATGACATTAACTTGGAGTAAAAGGAAGTCATGTGATGCGCACATCAGCTCGTTTTTTTTATTAAAATCCAATACTTTATATTGGGTGAAACGATTTTGTAACTCAGGCTTTTAATGTGTTTCTCTTACACTTCTTCGGTTAAATACTGGGGAAAAAATCTTGACTTGAAAGTGTCACTGGTAAAAAGTTCAATCCCAAAAAACCGTCCTCTCTTTTGTATGAAACATGAATTGTGTTTTTGAAATGAGATTCAAATGTCAAAAAGGTGTATTCGAAAAAAATTGGCAAGCCTGCTCCAACAAAGAAGAATATTTATCTGATATTAGTAGAAATTTTTTGTTCATGTAGGCTCATCTAGATCTAAACGCAACTTCTTGTTTTCGAAAAATTATTATTCAAAGTTTTAGAATAATAATATTATCATCGGCGTTTTCATGTCTTTTTACTTTCTTCTATATCTAATATATAGAAGAAAGTATTGGATTCGTGCAAATTTTCGAATTTCGAATTTTGACGGATTCGAACGTTTTGAGGTGTGCTGAGTTCATTTCGACTATTTTTGGAAAATGTCTGTCTGTCTGTGTGTGTGTGTGTATGTATGTATGTGTGTGTGTGTATGTATGTGTGTCACGTCTGTGTGTGACCAGTTTTTTGTGGCCGCTCTACAGCAAAAACTACCGCATGAAATCGAACGAAATTTGGTACACATATGTGCCCCTATGTGAACTTGTGCCCATTGGTTTTTGGCGCGAATTCCTCCAAGGGGGGTGGAGCAATGGGACGTTTTTTGAGTTACGCGTGCTTGCTATTCCTCAGGAAGTAACTGGCGGAATCAAACAAAATTTGGTCCATATGTTGCCATTAACAGGAGCAGGTGCTGATTCAATTTTGGTGTCAATAACTCAAAGGGGGGTTGAGCTATAGAACGTTTTTTGTCGTCAATTGTGACTGCTGTATCTCAAGAAATAATGAACGGAATGAAAGAAAAATTTTTTGACAAGTAGCCCTTAGTGGGTATAAGAGCTGATTTTATTTTGGTGTCAACAGCTAAAAAGGGGGTAGCGCAATCGCCCGTTCTTTTTTTCCATTGTGAGTGCCCTATCTCATGAAGTAATGCTACGTTCTGGTTGAAATTAGGAATATATGTGAATCCATACGTAAACAGGCTTTGGTTCAATTTTGACTCCAATCGCTCCAAGAGGTGTTGATTTTTTTTTTTTTTTTTTTTTTTTTTTTTGCGAATAAAAATAGTTTTATTAATGCAACAATAAGAAAGATAAATCGTAATAGATTGTCGTCTGCGTATTTCTCGTGATTTTAATTGAATGGAAATGATCGGAAATATTATCTCAATGATTTAAAATTTTGAACTGTTGCCATCTTATGTTTGTTAATAAATAAAATATTTGTAATTAATTCAAGTAAGGCTTTTAAAGTAACTTTCAATTTTCGCTCTTTGTTTTGTTTTTACAATAATTCAGACATTGGGATGGTCGACAAGTTTTTGCATGTGTCATTTTATTTTCGTTAGGAATATTGCTTCCTCCTCAAGCATGGGGAGGGATCAGAAAAAGGAAAGATATAGAAGAAAGTTTCGTGATGGCCACAACATACTAGTTTTTTTTTTTTTTGAAAACAAACCATTGACTGTTGCACCCGTCTCTCCCTTCAGAATGAAAATTGATAAATTTGCTTCCTGTTACATCACCTATAATTAGGTGACAAGATACATCAGGTTATATTAGGTTATTGTCATCAGAAACATTACAGAAGACTCGACTATTTATGTCCCCAAAGTTTACATCCCAATCTCGTCCGCTGGTTGCATCTGCAGCGATCCAAGCGCGGCACCACGCAGATGCTCCAAGTCAAGATGACACGAAAGGTTGCGTGCTGCCTCGTTTATGTACTTATTGAGGCGTGTCTGTAACTTTCTTTGGGAATTTCTTCTTCTCACGCGGGGCCAAACCAAAACGCGAAAAAGTCAAGACGGCTCAACAGGCTAATGGCATTCGGAATAATTCGAGCATTGCTTTGGGAATTCGTTGTTTTTTCTTGGGTGGTAGGGGGGGGATAAAAAATTCCTTAACAAAATTACTTGTTGAAGCTATTTTTGAGTGCCCTAAAACTTGAAAATGGTGTGGTTTCCTTTAGTCCAAAGTACTACTTTTAGTCATTGAAATGGATCGAATGAGCAAAAACAAAATAACATGGACCCAGAAAATACTTTCATTTTCCTAACATTTGTTTAGTCAATTTTTTAAAATGTCCGATTTTTCAAACAAGGCGTGATATTGATGACGTCACAAATGATGCACTTTGCCGCATCTTTCTACTACGTTTCCACGTTATGATAATCAAGCAGCGAATTAAAATTGCGCTCTACGCTTGCTATCAACCCTATCGTTGCCACTACACGTGAGTAAAGATGCGAATTAAATATTGTACACTGTGAATGGCAGCACTGAATGGCATTTCATCATTTGTGATGTCATCGGCAGAAGCCGTAAACAATGAAAGCTTTCCGATTTAAGTAATTTTTTAAAAATATTAAACGTAAACAAATTTATCAAAAAATGGTCAGATTCTATGTTTTTATGCATGCTCTTTCAGAAAAAAATACTTTTAAAATTTTGGAAACGACCCCATTAAGATTTCATGTATCCGTTCTGTTGTTCAAATTTATTTAGTTACTTTCTGCTAAGTCTCAAGAATAAAACTTTGTTTTGAAGTATGCTAAGTTAAAAATATGCAGAAATACTCTTTGATTAACGATTGATAGGAATATGCACACAAAATATGAAGTTATCCCCTAAACAAAAAAGTTTTTTAATTTATTTTATGTTCGCAAACTTTATTGGATGCGTTTTCATGAAAACGATATATTGAAATCTTCTTTCAGTTACGTTCAACTTAATCAGCACCAACCAATGTAAGATTTCTTGTACCTGGGCAGGAATAAACCGATATTTTAAGCAAATACCTTTGTGCTGAACAGTAAAGTAAGAAATAACAACGTCAAAAAAGCATAAATATAAAAGTATAAATAAGTAATCTGCAATATGTGATTTTTTTGACGTTGTCATTACTTACATAAACCGATATTTGTTGCAACAAAATTTTAGGTTACATTTCAAATTTATCCGTTTTTTAAATAGTTAGACGAAAAAAAAAGCAATACATTATGATCCTTGCAGTATGCAAGGACAGGGTGTAGTAATGTATTAATACAGAGTTTCCCAAACTGTGGTCCATGGACCCCAGGGTTCTACGAGTTCATGCCAGGAGGTTCGCGGTGCTATCGAACTAAAATCTTAACTATACCTGAGATTGAAGGAAGAGTAAAAATATTTTAATTAAAAAAGAAAGCACATCTATGAGGAATAAAAAAGTTCTTGCTCAAGTGCAGCAGCTCTCCCCCCCCCCTCGGAAATCTCAGAAGTCTACACACCACACATCAATTAATTTTGTCTATATTATGGAACTTCATATTGTTACAAAGCTATATTAAGTAAAATGCAAACATTGAGGCAAATTTTTACAACTGGTATATTATACTTCAAATAAACTTTTGCTCCAAAACTTTCAAGTCTTATCCATTTACGTTGAAAAAAAAAAAGAGTGTGTTGAGAAATATTTGAGAATTAAAGATACTGTTGATGAAAGGGAAGCGGTGGAAGCGGCGCCATATCAATAAATAAATTTAAAGGAAAAGCGTAAAAATGTAAAAAACAAAATATATTTAAATGTGTCGGATCTTTTTCTTTCTTTTGCGGGAGCGGCGGGGGGGGGGAAGGGGGGGGGGGGGGGTCTGCGAAGTTCGTAATTTTTCCGGAGGGGGTTCGCGGAGGTCTGAAATTTGGGAACCTCTGTATTAATAGTATGCTTGATCTGCTTAAATTGTTTAGAACAAGAATATTGACTCAATACTATAGAAAAACAAAACTTGTACTAAATAAGTTAGACCAATGCTATATATTTATAAACTTTGTTTGTCAGCATAACAAAACAATTATTTTATAAACATGATTTAAAATAATGAATGTACATGCAAAAATTTTTCAATTTTTTGCTCATTGTAGATATTATTTATTTAAAAATGTATTTATAAATTAATTAATTTGGAATTTATTTTCTACGAACATTACAACACATTAAAACATTTTAATTATTCTTGATCTTAAGGTAGGACTTTTCCCCAAGCGATTTAGTAAAAAAAAAATAAATATTTGTAACCCCCCCCCCCCCAAAAAAAAAAAAAAAAAACTTTAATAAAGGTTCGAATCAGTCTAATTTTCATTCGATTGCTTAAAATTTATGTGTGTAATTTCTCCCAACATGTAAAAATTTCCAATCCCTGAAAAAAAACAATCAGTGATTTTGAAACACTTCGTAAGATTAAAAATTATTAATATGAATAAGTAACTGACTGCTGCAATAGTAATTCTCATTGGAATGTTAATCAGCGTGCATATTTTGATGTGATGTTTCATACTTGTTGTCTGAATTAATCATAGAAAGTTTAAATTTCATTTTATTTCTATGGATTTGGTCGTTGCATATGCACGGTGATAACCGTTTGCACACCGATTTTAGAACGATAAATTAGGCAGGGCACAAGTCCGTTTTAAGTTTTCTCAAAAAGTGTCTTATGCTGTGTTGTAGGTTTTTAAGTAACTCGTGAAAAAGGTTTTATTTATTAAACTTCCAAATTTTATGAGTTGAAAATAGCGGGAGTTGAAGCAAGCTGAAAGTATTTAAATTAATAGGTGCAGTCTATTTCTTTAATTAGGTACGGTGATTTTACCTAGCATGCAGTTTTGCTTATATTTTTAGCTTTATTCTAAACTAGTGGTACATGCACGACATTGCCCGCAGAAGAAATTAAAAGGTCTTTTGGTTCGCCTGTACACTGTAAAAAAAATCCGTAAAATTTACGGTTTTTTACCGGCAGCTGGGTTGGTTGTGCAAAACCGTAAAAGTTGCGGAGAATACCCGTCAACATAACGGTCTTTTACCATACAAGGAAAAATTTACGGTTTTAACCCGTTCATAGCTGAAGCGTAGAACGGGGGAAAACCGTTATGTCAACGAAACAGGTTTAAGCCGTCAAATCTATGGGAAAAACCAGTTGAAATTACGGGTATTTTTTACAGTGTATATTTACAAATAACGTATGGTGAATGTCTCACCAATTGGCTTGCCCCATGTTACAATTCCACGTTATGATAACTTTGCAATTTACTCGTCCATCTTATGATAATTTTGCTCGGGAAAATATTCTAAAATTGGAATAGAAAAATAACAAAGTCGAATTTTCGAAAAATCGCTTCGAAGTGCACACCCCCAAAACTAATGCTACAAAAACTGCTACAAACTAATTCTGTGCCGTATTTCATGAAAATCGGTCGAACGGACTATGCGCTATGCGCGTCACAGAGATCCTGACAGAGAGAGATCCAGACAGAGATCCAGAATTTCTGCTTTATTATTAGTAAAATAAAGATGCGCAGTTGTCATATTTATTATTGTTCATTTTTGCCATAAAAATTAATTATGAGAGGCACATTGACTATTTTCAAATCAGTATAAAAGAAGAGATTTGATTAAAAAACCATCAAAATACTTATTTTAAAATTGAATAGTGCATTCACTAATTCGTTTATAAGTTCATTTCTTCCTTTTTCTCATCACATTGATGTAGACCTAAAAAATTAAATTTAGACACTTTTAGTTAAGTAGGCATATGGGACTTGACTGCAGTTTTATTCATTTGCATTTTTTCTTATCCCCTCAGGTCAAGGTGTTTTCAAACCTTCTGTTCATACTCGCAAGTTTGCTCTTACTGTTCTATATGGGTACGGTTAGGAGAGTAATGGCTTTAGTTTTTCATATTCTTCTGCAATATTGAGTACTATGTGAGAACTTGTGATTGATTTTACTTCACAAACTAATTGCTTCCAATAGAAATGATTTGTCTTGAAAACTAAAGTCAAAAATATAACAATATTATGAGCGGCCAGTTGAGTTTCTAAAATGTGACCGGTTTACTGTTCTATTTAAGCTTGAACGTAAGACGTTTAGTCGCCATGTGAAGAGTGGGGAGTGATTTTTTTCAGATCAACATTTTAGTTGACTCTCTGCGTTTTATTTCTCACAATAACAACCACTGGTATGTTGTGGCCATCACGAAATTTTCTTCTACATCTTTCTTATGAATTCTGATCCCTCCCCATGCTTGACGAGAAAGCAATATTATCAGCAAAAACAAAATCACTCACGCAAAAGCTTGACGACCATCCCATTGTCTGAATCATCTCAAAAACAAAGCAAATAGCGAAAATTGAAAGTTATTTTAAAAGCCTTCCTTAAATAAATTACAAATATTTTATTTGTTAACAAACATAAGATGGCAACAATTAAAAATTTTAAATCGTTGAGATAATATTTCCAATCATTTCCCAACAATTAAAATCACGCCAAATACGCAGACGACAGTCTGTGACGATTTATCTTTCTTACTGTTGCATTAATAAAGCTATTTTTATTCGCCCCCCCCCCCCAAAAAAAAAAAAAAGAAATCAGCTCCTCTTAGAGCGATTGGCGCCAACACCTGTTTTAGTATAAGTTCACATTTCTTCCAAATTTCATCCAGAACGTAGCTGTACCTCTTGAGATATGGCGCTCGCAATGAAAAAGAAAGAACGTTCGGTTGCGCCACCTCCTTTTCAGCTATTGACGCCAAAATAGAATCAGCTCTTATACCTGCTAAGGGCTACTTGTTGATAAATTTTTGTTTGATTTCGTTCATTATTTCTTGAGATATAGCTGTCACAATTGATGACGAAAAAACGTTCTATAGCTCAGCCCCCATTTGAACTATTGACACCAAAACTGAATCAGCACCAGGTCATGTTGAGGGCAACATATGGACCAAATTTTGTTTGATTCTCCCTGTTACTTTCTGCGGAATAGCAGGGCCGCATAACTCAAGAAACGTTCCATTGCTCCATCCCCCCCCCCTTGGAGGAATTCGCGCCAAAAACCAAGAGGCACAAGTTCACATAGGAGCTTATATGTGTACCAAATTTCGCTCGATTCTAAGCGGTAGTTTTTGCTGTAGAGCGGCCACAAAAAACTGGTCACACACAGACGTGACACATACACACACAGACAGACATTTTCCAAAAATGGTTGAAATGGACTCGGCACATTTCAAAACTTTCGAATCCGTCAAAATTCGAAATTCGAAAATTTTCTCGAATCCAATACTTTCTTCTACATATTAGATATAGAAGAAAGTAAAAAACTGAGTGCGTTATTTAAATGTTTAGAAATATCTTCAGTAGATAATGCATATTTTAAAAGTGTAATTCAATTTATTTAATCGTAATTGTTACCCAAACAATACGTTGTGTGCGTTTTAAGTCACGCATAGTAAGAGCTTAATTATTATAACCAGGCAGATAAGAAGCTTTAATCTGATAATTAAGAAAATTTCTGAATTGAAACTCAAACCATTATCGTCCGTTACATAATGATAGCAGCTGTTTCAAAATCGAAACGACACACAACCGATCCTCGATTAATGTTGTTATTTATGCAAGCAGCATAAAGAATACAGCTTAGTAAACATCTTAAGCAGTTGTTAAGATGTTGACTCAAGTTCTGGTTCGTTGCATCACTAAGTAAAACATTTCTTCTCTTCATTTTGTTATCGTATTAATTAAAATGTTGCAGATAGTTATTGCTTCTAATTTCCTGCTTTGGTTCTTTCGTTGTTATCTTAGCGTTAAATAAACGCAAAAACCATGATAAAGTTTGATGAACAGACGATAAGGAATACATTATTAGAGTTGTAACACACGAAGCGAAAATCTCACTGTAGACAATGTTTTTCAAGCGAGAAACTTTATCAGAGAGATGACACACGATTCAAAATTAGCGGTATACAGTTCGCATTTAAGCATTTTATTTTTTTGTCAAATTTCCCGTAAAGGTAAAAAGAAGAAAAACAAGAAGTTATATCTCATACATCTAAACTTGCCTATTTTCCCGGGCACCAACATCGATTTTTCTGCATAAGATCAATATTCTCTCACTTAGCTAAGGCTGTTGTAAATTATGCTACCTTTTCAACATTTAAAGCCGATTTTTGAAATATGCCTTCCTTATGCAAAAAAAAAAACTATTTGATGATATAGAATTTATACTAAATTCAATTTCTCAGATAATTAGGTTTTCGTTTTTCAGTAAATTTCAACCTTTAACGCTTCTTCTATTAAGACCACTTTAAATTCAACTCTTTTGTCTAATATTTAAGCGTACAGTTTCACATGTGGATAACTTAGGAAAAAATTACAACAAATGTTTCTCTCAACATGATATTTTGAATATAAATATGTAAAAAAAAAAATTACGTAAAAAAGAAGTAGTAGCATCTTTTTTAATATAAAGGAAGCTTTACAGTTAAAAAAAATGTTCCCAATTTTTCAGTGATGTTCAACCGTTAATGACTTTTCTTTAAGACAACTTGAAGTTCAATTCTTTTGTCCAATGTTTAAGTGTCCGATTTCGCAAGAGGCAAATTGTGGAAAAATTTACAACAAATATTTCTCTCACTAAGCTATTTTGAATGTAAATAAGTAAAACATGAATATCTAGACAAATAAAGTAGCAGCACTTTTTGAACAATATAAAGGCAGTTCTGTAAAAATAATCATTTGAAAAAAAAAATAATAATGACAACTACAAATAAAGGAATGCAAAGTATCATCAACAATTAACGTATCGAAATAAATGTTGCTTATCAAAACAATTTACAATTCAAATGTGCTGCAGGAGGCGCTGCAGTTCTGGCTCATGGCGGCTGAAAGAGGTAAAACCAAGACCCACTTACATAATATATGACCTGTCCAATGAGACGTCTGCATTGTCCGAGCAAAATTGAAAGGTTTTACTTCTTTGGCTAGTATCTTAAATCGCAACAGGGTCGCTTATCCAATCTCTAGAACTGTGAAGAACGTTTGCAGCTCTTTCTTTTAAGCAAAAACTAAAAAGGCCTCAGATTTCCTTTTCTTTTCCTGTCTGAAAAAATAATATTGATAATAATAATAATAATTTTAGAAAATGATAAAACTTAAAAAAAAAGAGAAAATAAAAGTTTACCTAACTATAAATCTTTCGGAGGGGTGGGGGAGTAATCCGTATTTTCTGTCATATTCGGTAATCAGAAATGGAAGAAAAAAAATCTTTAGAAGAAAAAAAAAACTTCTACAATCATTATTTTACAATAAAAACATTTCTACTTTGAATTCACTTAATTTAGATTCAGTCAGCCAATGACTTGCGTCAATGTAAAGTGTACAAGAAATAATATTTCGGTTTTTTATTTAAAAAAAAATTTATACTTCTTCAAACCAAAAAATAAGAATACATTTAGAATCTGTACAATTTTCAACGTTTTCGTACTAAAAAAATAACTTTTAGAATTGCTGATTTCTAGATAAGAAGGCTTGAAATTCTCCAATAAGTGTTAATGTTAAAAAAAATTTAAATCATTCAAAAAAAAAAAAAAAAGTTGTTAAAATATCCAGGTCAGAAACTTCTTTTTTGTACATGGTTTCATCAAGAGCTTTTTTCAAACTAAGCTTATAGAAGCAAACCTACCTCTGATAACAGTATCTATATCTGCTTTAAATTTCCCTTCAGGGGTTGTAATTTTTTTTATAAGCTTTAAAATATCAATAAATTGATGAAATAATAATAATAAAAGATGCATGAGGTTAAACCTTGAGATCTTAAAAAAAAAAAAAATTAAATTTCTATTCGGATTATTTCCTCAAAACTTTTTCCGAGGCGACAGACAGACCAAAATACCATCAACAGATACACATTTTTCTCCATCTCAAACTCTTACTCTCTAATTTATAATTTTTCAATTTTCATTTAGTTATTGTATTTTATTTCTACCATTTTTTGTAGCGATATTTTTGCGATGATTAAGCCTTCTTTCATGCTATGTATGGAACCTGTATGAAGTTTAAGTATTATTCTATCGAATGCATTTCTTTGTGTCGATAATTTTCATCAAAGTCAAATCTATCGCCAAATGAATATCAAGATGTTAAATTCCCGCTAAAACTCTGCATAGCCAGTGCAGAGGACAGAGCTATATACCTGCAATAAAGCAAAATATAATTTACATTTAACTAAAAACAGATTGCATTTAATCAGCTAAAAAGACTCTTTTTCGTTATTATACTGCGTTATTTGTATATTATAATATTTATATCACTTGTTAGAAGTTAGACAACATTTTGAGAACAGTTTTACTTTTAGCATTACAAATTTTGCTGCTGGGGAACTCCTTACACGGTATTGGTTGCCACCAGGAAAATCATATTTTAAAAAAATATATTCATGTTTCATGTGTTTTCACACCTTTTTTCAACTGGTAAATTTTTTAGTAAGTTTCGATTATTATTACTAAACCTATTTAACATGTTTAAAAGCCTCACATACATTGAAAACAGCAAACAAAACGCCTTGCATAAAGACAAACACGCAGGCAAGATTTTCATTACAGAGATAATAAAATGAAACCCAGGATAGCGGTGGGAATCGAACCTGCGACCTTCTTTTACGGCACGCCGGAAGCTGTCGGAGCTAGCGCCCCCCAAAGATGCCTCCTGTAATTTCGATTCACAAAACTGCCGGAGAATTGGCAATTAAAACGTGTAGCGTCAGAACTGTTTCAGTAAATTTGTCATATTTTTAACTTTGTTAGTTTAAAAAAGTATTCTTGAAGGTAAAAATCTAACACATGGATTAGATGTCTAGATTCTGAAAATGAAAGGAAACGTAACTTTTGTTACACCACGCATGTTTGCATCTGAAATTGTGGAGGAAACTAATTTAACTAATTATAAAATTTTCAAAAAAATCACCGTAATAAGTTACTTTTCAATGCAATGTAAAAAGGAAAGGATAGAATAATAAATACAATTTAAGTAAAAGTAACAAAGATGCTTTTCAAAGAATAAAACCTAAAATCTTGAATAATTTAACCTTCACTGAGTTGTTTGATAAAAGTGTGAACCAGCAAAACCAAGAAACAATTTTTAGATAGGAAAAACGTAAGTTTTGGTATGCGAGCGGAATATTTGAACGGAAACAACATGTTTAAAAAGTATGCAGTAGAAAACTTGATTATTTTGAATTCCGGTTTACATTTATGCGATAAAGCTGCGATTGCAGAAAACATATGGTTGAATTAACGTTCATTTCGAAAAAAAATATGTTCGTTGATCATAATGATAGCTGACAACTCATAAATAAAAGTTCTCATATTGGTAAACAATGTGCTAAAGCTTTTCACTCTTTCTCTAGTTTACCAAAAAAAAGGAATATTTATACAAATAACACTCTACGGATACAGTTTCTTTGAGTGTTTAAAAATGTTAGTATGTATTTACCAATTTAATGCAACATTTTTGAGAAAAAAAAGTTTTAGTAGTTGAAAAGAAGGAAAAGTACGAAATTCGAAACGAGATAATACTAATTCCGTAAATATTCCACAGGAAATTTGTTACATAATATCTACTAATGTAGTGAAATATTTAGATCTGTAAGGGAAATATTTGCGTAATTTTATGTTAAACATCAGCTTTTACATAGCATTAGCTTTTACATTTCTTTCAAAGATTAAATTTTTTTCAGTGTATAAAAGTGCAAACATTCATCCAAATTAGTTTTTGTTAAAGTCTTATACATCCATAAACTAAACTAAAGTAGCATGTTGTAACTACCACAAAACTTACTTCTGCTGCTTTTCCATGTATACTCATATCAGTCATTTAAAATGTACAAAGGTCTCGTTCCGTTTTAAGCGATTTTAGGTGAAACATAATCGACATTAATATCTATCTAGTTATCATGTTTCCTAATTTTGCTTTGAATACTTCTTTATTTTTTGAGACACAGCAGCTCGGCTTAGTGGGAAAAATATTCGGTTGCAGCAGGACCCTTGAAGCTATTGGCGCCAAAAACTGAACAGTACTGCCGTGTGCAGGTAAAAGGCAGTAACTGCAATTTTTTTATTTTTTATTTATTTATTTATTTATTTATTTATTTTGCATTTTCGTCATCTATTGTATGTTAGCTTTTTGTAGAAGCTTGCTTATTTAGTATCCGCTGAAAAAAAAAGGCGCGAAAAAAAGCGTCTAAGTCCAACGTTTTCTTATTGTTAGTATTGAATCCAACACACATTTCAAATACCTCGAAAACTCGTTTCTGCAGATACTGTCGGCACCTCTTCCTTCTGAGATCTACCTGCTCACAAAGTTTTGTCAGGATCCCTCTCGTAGATTTTCAAGTACAGTTAAGCCTCATTTGTAACGAAATCGAAGAGACCAAATAAAATGTTCGTTCCAAATAGTTAAATAGCACACAAAAAAGCGTGTAGGAAAATTAAAGTTATTACGTCACCGCCATAAATTGATCACAATGGGCATCGGTTTGAACTAGAGCCGCTATATAGATAGGCCGACGCATCAGCTTAAGTTTAGCCATTTTGGATTGGATTTTTCATTGTTGCACTGTTACTGTTTGACCGCGGATTGTATCTAATTTGGCAATCAGCCAAGTGAAGGCGATTCCATCTAAATAAATCCAATAGGGGAGATGGAAAAAAAGCGATGGGATTTTGATGCACGCGTTTCATAATTTCACCAGGGCCTTATTTATTTATTGTCTTTATTGAGGTGAAAATGAGTGGAAACACAGCGAGTTTCTATGGAAACAACAAAAAGAAAATAAAATGTTTTCATTTCGTTCGGAAATTTAAAAGCAAAATCGTAAACTCCACATTATGTTGAAAACAAAATAAATCTATTAATTTTTGAGTGAGAATATCGATCGAATATAGTTTGATTTAAAAATTATTGCAGTGAATAAATTGCAATTTTTATAAAACTGAGTAGAAATAATTAAGGGACAAACGCGCACATCTGTCAAAAAAACTATTATCCCTAAAAAGGTAATAGACGCGTCCATTTCCGTCTGTAAACCGGATATTAGCCTTTCCATACAATCCGTGGTTAGACAGTAGGGTTACTACAGCAAAGTTTCGGATTTCGCCAAATTTGTCGAAAATAATATTTTATTTAATAAACAATTAACGTGCTGCTAATAATTGCTCACCGTGAACAATCACCAAACGCTAATCTTAAGCTGATGCGTCGGCTCGTATATATAGGGGCCTTAGTTTGAACGAGCGCGACTGTATTTCTTCAATATATTTTGTATGCACTATTATGAAGCTGGAGACAACAGCGTCGAAAAGCCAACATATCGAGGGTTTTCATTTGTTAATTTTTAGGACTTACTGAGATTGACTTGAAATTATAATTTTCTACCTTTAAATATCATTTTATGATTTTTTTTTCCTTTTGTCTAGAATCCACTACGTATCGTCAAAAGTGCTTAGGCTCATTTCTGAAAATGTAAAACCTGATGATTTTTTGAGATTTTTTAAAAATGATTTTAGAACTATTAAAGTCTACTGAGTTCGTCGTGCAGTTGAAAAAAAATCAGTTGAATTTCGTAAAGTTTCATTGTTTTTTTTTTCTAAAACAATATTACGACTTAAAATGTTGATCACAAAAAATTAAATAAATAAATAAATCATAACTTAAAATGTTGATCATAAAAAATGAATAAATAAATAAATCACAACTTAAATGATTTTTTTGAAAAAAAGTCAATTTTTGAAGTGCCTAGTAAACGTTACAAGCTTCAGATAAGCTTAAATTGTTTCATATTTAATGAACTCTTAAAATGCAATAACAGTTCGCATGAAAAGACGTAATTGGCGATCTAATCGATGACAGCTGAAACAAGTCCGAAGAGCAAATAGCGAATACAAGTTTTTCCGAGTGGAAAAACTAGAAATCGCACTACCGCAGTTATCCCAAAAAGCATTTTGAAAAAACATCAAAACTATGCCTAGTTTATTCTTTTATGCATGATTTATGTCTTAAAATCTCTCAAGGAGCACGACAATTTTGCAGAATTGTTCTTGCCTCTTTACCCACAATACGAGCACAATATGATGAAAATATATTCTTCAGTACTAGTTGTTCGTCAGGGTTTCCGATCTTCCCAAGGGTGATTGCGTAGTCCCCTCAAATGCAACAGAGCACCCCTTAATTAGACCCCCCCCTTCCAAATTAAAAGAAAAACATTCCCAAATGACCACCCTTCAAAAATTCAGTGACGCAGCATACGCCATGGGCCTCCATCTCCCTTTCCTCGTGGGCATAGAGTTAGAAAGAATGTCGCTAATAGGGGTAGACTTGAAAAAATTATTGTGACGTAAAAATAAAATCTTGGTAAATCCATCTCATGTAGTGTACAAAATATAGGCTCTGGTATTTTTAAATAGCTCTAAATGCATTTAAAATATATATTATGTCACATTATTGCGTCCCGAATAGCAACAGCTAGTGATCATTATTATATTGTGAACGGGAGCTGCTAGAGATCGCATACATTTGTAAAAAATTGAATCAATTATTTTTGTTGATCCGCAGTTAGTTAAAGGCTTATTATTACATGATTCTAAAAATGCAGATGAGGCAGTGAGAAGCAAAGGGATGTAAGTGGCAAAATTAAAATTTTGGAGATAACCGGTACACATGGTAGGTTGAACCTCTCCTCTGTCTTGGGGCAAGAGATAGTACCAGCAGCCCTGGTAGTTGCTGCTTTACAGCATGATTTAGAAAAAAAATTCAATGAAAGCCTACCTAGGATGTTATCTTTAAACGCGTTTTACTCAAAACTTGAAAATGTCCACTTACATCCCTTTGCTTGACGAATATTAATGATTTTTTTAAACGTTGTAGAGCTGGAACTAAATACATACAGTGGATATTTAGTCCTCTACTTTTTAATAGTTGTTTTTTTTTTTTTTTTTTTTTTTGAGCAATCACGATTGCTTATTGCTTTCATTTGACTGTTTTTGACGTTCCTTTGATTTTTCCCGCCGCCACCCTCCGCACCATCACCGTCGACGGGCTCCTCACAATGCTGCACCTCTAGTGAAAACCGTCTCCAGGTTTCGTCAATATCCTACACTTACACGCATACATACACGCACCTACACACATATACATATATACACCTACACACACATACATACACCTACACACACATACATACACCTACACACATACACAAACACATACACACACCTACACACTCACATACACACAACTACCCACACACTCATGCCTGCACACAGACACAAACACACATGCCTACACACACATACATACCCCCCACACACAAACACTCGCTTACATATACACACACACTCGTGATTGCGAAAAACATAATTTAAATTCAAGTTGACAAAATTCAAATTAATTTTTCTTTTTTTTTGAGCAATCACGATTGTTTATTGCTTTCATTTGACTGTTTTTGGCGTCCTATCATTTTATTTTCCCACCGCCACCCTCTGCAGCATCACCGTCGACCGGCTCCTCACGATGCTGCTCCTCTAGCGAAAGCCGTCTCCAGGTTGCATCCATGTCCTACACACGCGCGCATACATACACAACTACACACGCACACATACGCACACACACACAAACACATACACACACATACACATGCATACATACAGACACCTACACACACACAATAACATACACATACATATACACACAACTACCCACACATTCATGCCTGCACACAGACACAAACGCATATGCCTACACACACATACACATACCCCCCCCCCACACACATTCTTACACACAACTACCCACACACTTATGCCAGCACACAGACACAAACACACATGCCTACGCACACATACACATACCCCTTACACACAAACACACATACCCCCCCCCCCCACACAACTACCCACACACTTATGCCAGCACACAGACACAAACACACATGCCTACGCACACATACACATACCCCTTACACACAAACACACATACCTCCCCCACACACAAACACATACGCCTACATACACACACTCGTGATTGCGAAAAACGTAATTTGAATTCAAGATGTCAAAATTCAAATTTTTTTTTTTTTTTTTTTTTTTTATTTGATTGAGAAGAACTTCTACTTGAATGTTCACAACAAAGAAGGGCATAGCTCTTATTAGGGTTGGAGGCAAAGTTCTCTCCATACTTAAGATAATGATTGAATTTGCTTTTATGTCTCATTGAAATCAAACAACGAATTCTTTAGTACTAAATTACAGTCCTGTAGGCACTGCAGTTCCGTTCCAACAATGTTTCGAACAAAACAAATAGCGATTTATTTGATAAGCTGCTATTAGCTTGACGTACTGAATTGTAATCGGGCATATTTGACACGCCCCCCATAACAGAGCATCTAAAACAACTCATTCGCGATTAATTGCTTAATCGCAGTAAGAGAAAGTAAGTAGCAGGGTGTGCCTAGAATAACAGGTTTTGCAACTTTTTTCAGCTTCCATGCAGGATTTATCATTCTTTTAGAATAATAGAACTTCTTTTATTGCTGAAGAATTCACGATGCTCAAGGATGAGTTTAATTACATCGCATTTGTATTGTAATAGATTTAAAGAAAAAAGAAGCTGTTCCTTTTGTTGAAATAGGCTTTTGCTTTTAAAAAATGACAGTCGTTTCCTTTCTGCTTGTTAGTCTAAGAATACTATATTTCTTTATTGAGCTTTGTCTAAAACTCAATGGGTCGCATTTATTACAAAATTTGTTTCCTACATTATTTCTGAAAAGTGAAATATAACGTAGCTTAATATGCAAACAATGCATATTTTTATTGAAGATTTCAACTCTGAAAGCTTTTTCACTTTTTCTCAATTTTTAAAGGAAGAATGTTATGTTTTACTTTTTTATGGAAGCATTGAAACTTAAAATGAACTTAAAAAAAAAAATAATAAAAAAATAAACCCATGGGGGGGGGGGGGGGGCATGGTCTATTGCGCTCATTTCATTTTGCAAGACTGAGGGTTCTGGGGTGCAAGAGCAGAAGTTCCTGTAAGGTGGTCAGTCGAACACAGAAACCCGCAGTGTTTAGTTCCAAAGGACGCTTTCAGTGCTCATTTTATCGACCCACTGATGGGATAGAAGGCTGAGTCAACCGTGCCCGTGCCCAGCCCGGGAATTGAACCCGTGTCTGCGGCGGTGAAGCACGAAGCACTTCAACTGAGCCACTGGGCTTCTACAATTTTGAATAAAATACACCGAAATTGTTGATACATAGAATTTTCGGTAGAGTTTATAAAGACCCTTTTTTAAAGAAATTGATGAAGATTAGCATATCAAGCATTGGAAAATGCATATAAATTACGAAGACGCTGAAGACTATAAATCGGAAGTATATTTATATCTTTTTAAGTAAACAAGCATTGGAAAATGCATATAAATTACGATGACGCTGGACGACTATAAATCGGAAGTATATTTATATCTTTTTAAGTAAACAAGCACTGGAAAATGCATATAAATTACGAAGACGCTGGACGACTATAAATCGGAAGTATATTTATATCTTTTTAAGTAAACAAGCACTGGAAAATGCATATAAATTACGAAGACGCTGGACGACTATAAATCGGAAAAGTATATTTATATCTTTTTAAGTAAGGGGCTGACTAGTATATCAAGCATGTAGCACTTAACAGTATCTACTAATAAGGTTTCTATATTGTTGGAAGACACTATGTGGAGTATGTATGTAAACATCAGACAACAATATCAGTAGGCTATTGATATTTTGCTATGAATTTACATCCATGACATTTAAAAATTCCGCTAATTAATTTTTAGAAAGGTTTTTTTCTAAACTACCCATCACCAACTGCTGCCTTAATCTTACGAGTATTTTCTACTTTTGAAAACTAACAGACAAAACGTAGAAATCGTTTTGTGATGGGAAAAGCTAGAAAACTAGTGCTTCAGGGTTTTCTGCAGAACAATATGATGGTCGATCCTGAAACTTAAGAATGATAGATAATTTCTTCTATAATTATCAACAACTTAAACCAACTTACTTCTAAAAAGAAAAATCTATTTTTTTTTTAAATTAATATCATTGTTATTTGTTTATTTATATATTTGGTTTTACTTTATTTTGTTTCCTTTTGTTATTCAACAACACAGTAGAACTTTAATTGCCTAGTTCTCTTTTACTCCTGCATAATCGATGATGTTTTTTTTTTTTTTTTAATTTTACATTATCAGCTTCTTCGCGCAGAGTACCAAATATTAAACATTGTTGTAAGACAGTAAAAAATGGTTCTCACATTCTGTTTTCTAACCTTCTGTTTGTAAAGACTATTATTCTCTGAAAAGTCTGAAAAAAGAATGTATAGAAAACAATCTCTCTTTTGTTCTTGATTTGATATATCCTCCGGTTTGTAGAAAATAAGTCATACTGTATAGTATAGGTTTCTCTGTACAATTTACAAAATTTCAAAAGTCAGATATGACATATTTGAAAAATAATGTTTGAATTATTTTTTAATCAGTTCTACTAAAAACAAAATATATGAATTTTTCGTTTCGTATTTTGTTTACACTTTGGTAGGGATATGTGTAATTAAATTTCATTAAAAATTAAGAACAATGCATTTGTAAAGGCTGTTAAAATTCGAAATAAATTATAACTTTATGTTAACTCTCAGTTATCTAGAACAAAACCCGATGTTTTTTTTTGTGCAATCATAACACCTATTTATAAGAACCGCAGCGATAGAAAATGCGTTGAAATAATAATCCAGTACCGACAGTATGCAGCTGCTTGCATCTTAAAAATCCAGATTTTTTTTAATCCAGCGCCGATAAACACATGCATGCAATAACATGTTATAAGTTGCCGTCTGTAAATGAGGACTAAAGCAGAGGAAAAGTATATACCAACACCCTGATTATGAAATTCAGAAACTGCAGTTTGGTTCTTGTTGCGGACTCCTCAGTCTAGTAAGACTAATGAGTTTGTCAGAGGCAGATGTCCTATCCTTGAATTTAATCTTAGCTTCAATAAGAAGACATCTGCCTCCAGCTCGGTTATTAACTATTTTAGGTTATTAACTGATGGTTATTAATTGAGTTTATGGTTTATTAACTGATGAGTCAATAATGAGGACCAAACTGCAATGTTCGGCTGCCAGTATATACGAGTACAAGTGCTTGTGTGCAGTATATTTTTTAATATTTTACGTCACAATATTTTTTTCTTGTATCTTGATTCTTTATGCTTGTTGTTTTTGTAAAAAAAATAACTAAAGCAAAACTAACATTAATTAACACTTACGGCTTATTTGGAACAGGAGTGCCACAATACGAAGAAATGAAATTTTACTGGAGAAGCGTTTGAAGTTGAACTCTTCAGGCAATACGCATTAAAAAAAGTAAGTTCGCTGTGCTCTCCAGTGGTTAATATTACAACCATCGAGCTGATGTGTGCATCACATGACTTCCTTTTACTCCAATTTAATGTCGTTTCCCCATTATTGGCAATTTTAATGTGATTCAATTGTTTGCTCTCTAAATATCACCAACAATGGCCAAATTGAAACCAGATTTTTAAAAAAAGCCAAATTTGTCGCCAAGTTGGCGAAAAAAATTGGCGACCAAAAGACTGGCGATATATCGCCAAGTGTCCGACAAATTATAACACAACTTGAGTTTACATCGAAATTAACAATGATTTTCCCCCAAAAAGGGTTAAAAAAAACCCTTAAGAACATCCGAATGCAACCAAAAGGGAAGGTACACAACTAGACCCCAATAGGAGTCTAGGTACCAAATTTCAACTTTCTAGAACATACCGTTTTTGAGTTATGCGAGATACATACACACATACACACATACACAGATACGCACATACATGTAAGGATCTCGGCTGGTCTAGGGGTATTCTTCACACAACAAAGCATAATGAAGGCATCGTACACTAATAAACATTTAATAATTGACAGCACAAGACGAATACAGGAACATAGAACAAGAAACATTAAAACATCGAGAACAACACGTCTTCCACCACACTTCCCATCATTCCTTCTCAATCCGCCAAAACTGGTCGCGTCACGCACAATCTCACTCCGCGCGTAGGAATACACAAGAGTTCGAGTTCTTAATAAAGTGTCTTAGAAAATAATACATCACCACACTCGTCCATCCTGATTATTCACGTCCTCGTGAACTGGTAAAATTTCGGTGAATGTTCTAGTTTCTTGGAAAGAGGTTAAAAAAAAAAGGTCTGCAAATCCTTTGGAGTCGGGCTGGCATCAAGTCGTTGCTCCTCCATCGTCGTCAGCATCATCATCGTTGTCGTAATCTTCATTACGGTAGTCATCAGCATCGTTGTCGTCATCATGGTAGTCATCATCATCAGGTGGAGTTGAAGGCAGCACGACGTCAGTTGCACGCTCCGATCATCATCAAAAGCAGGATTTGAACAGGAACACCAAAAAAAAAAAAAAGAAAAAGAAAAACACTAATATTTTTTTTTCTCCCCCTTTTTTTTAGGGACAAAGTTAGTCGGTTGGAGTTGTCGTCCATTTTTTCATAAAGTCAGCAGCAGAGGGCCTTCGTGTGTGCCAACTTTGGTGACCTCATACCGATTGTTTGGGTTGACTTTCGTTACTCTGTAGGGACCAAGAAATTTAGGTCGTAACTTCATACCTGTACCAAACTGAGTTCTCTGTATGGCAACGAAGTCGCCTATTTGATACTGAGTAGCAATTTTTCGTTTTTTATTAAAATTCTTCGTATTTTCCTCTTGAATTTTAAGTATGTTTGTTTTTGCTGTGTTACGAAGCAATTCTCTATCATCATGAAATTTTTGTTCATTTTCTTCTTCAAGTAAACTAAGTATTTCTAGATCTTCGTTCGAACGCATTTTTACACCTGTCAAGAGTTCGAATGGTGAAAATTTTGTGCTTCTGTGTTTTGTGGAATTCAGGATTTTCTGCAGTGCTGGGACAAATGTGTACCATTTTGTGGGATTATTTATCGAAAGTTTTGCAAGAACGGGGATCAATGTACCGTGGACTCGTTCGACTTGTCCGTTTCCCCGCGGTATTCCAGTTGTGATTTTTACATGCTGAATATTTTGTTTTATACAATAATCGCTGAATTCTCTTGACGTAAAAGCTGGGCCTTTATCGGTAACTATACGAGAAGGATTTCCAAAAATACTCTCCTGAAATTCTAATTTTGAAATAACGTCATTTGTTGTAGTTGATTTTGTCGGGTATATCCATGTAAATTTTGTAAATGCATCGATAATAGTCAAAATGTGTTGATAGTTCTTATTTGTAGACATTAAAGGTCCTAAGAAATCGACGTGATAAGTGCTTAAAGGGCGATCATCTTTTGGAATTGGATTCAAAAATCCATCTTGCTTTCCACGTTTTTTATTTACCAAAATACAATGCACACAATTGGAAATAACAGTTTCGACAGCTTGTTTAAGGTTAGGGATAAAATAATTTTGTTGTACAACATCAACAGTTTTGGCTACTGCAAAATGACCATTTTCATGTACATGTTTGATAATCTCTGTTTGCATACCTTTGGGTACAACGAGCAATTCGCGATCATTTATCAATTTGTACAAAACACAATTTTTAACTACATAGTCATTTACTTTATTTACCTTGACTAGGGCAATTACTGTTTTTAAATTTTCATCATTTTGTTGAGCTGCAGCGATTTGATCTGTCAAGCAATTTTGAGTTATCATCATTACAGGATATCTACTCAAGGCATCTACATGGTTCATTTTTGTTGCGGGGCGATGAATTATATCGTAATTAAATTCTTCAAGCAACATGGCATATCGGGCAATTTTAGGTGATATATCTTTCTTAGATAATGTTTTCTTGAACGCGTCACAATCAGTAACAATCATAAATTTAGTATTCAAATAATGTCGAAATTTTTTAATTGCTTCAATGACTGCTAACATTTCAAGTTCATAGATTGAATAATTTTCCTGCTGAGGGGTCGTTTTTCTACTAAAGTAGTAAATTGGGTTATAGTTGTTATACGAAGACTCTTGTAGGAGTATAGCACCAAATCCGTGTTTACTTGCATCAGTGTGTAACTGAAGTTTTGCGCCAGGACGAAAAATGTCGAGAACAGGATAAGAAGTTAACTTTTCCTTCAAAACAGAAAATGCCTGATGTTGTTCTGGTCCAAAAACAAATGGAGCTGATTTCCGAAGCAAATCACTGAGTGGTTTAGCAATTAATGCATAATGCTGAATAAATTTTCGGAAGTAACCAGTAAGTCCTAAAAATTTTTGTATGTCTTTCACATTCTTCGGCAGGGGAAAATTTTGAACTGCAGAGGTTTTGCAAGAAGAGGGCATTATTTTTCCATTTTTAATCACATGACCCAAAAATTCTATTTCTCGCTTGAGAAATTGGCATTTCTTAATATTTAGGTCGAGTCCATACTCAGAGGCAATTTGAAGGACTTTTCTCAGCTTGTTTATACCATCCACTTCATCAACGGAAGGAATAAGAATATCATCCATGTAAATAATGACGGTCTGATCAATTAAAAGTTCACGAAAAATGCAATTAATATATTTCTGGAATAATAAGGGGCTTCCACTTAATCCGAAGGGACATTTCTGGAATTCATACTGGGCATTATGAGTGACAAATGATGTATACTTCTTACTGTTTTCTTCAATATCAATATGAAAAAATGCATTTTTCAAATCTAATGTAGTAAATGTCTTTGCTGAACTTAAAGAGTCTAAAATTTCATCAATTAAAGGTAAAGGATAGTGATCTTTAATTGTTTTACGGTTTAGTTTGCGGTAATCAACACATAAGCGATATGAATTATCTTTTTTCTTACAAAGTACGATCGGTGAAACAAAGGAACTACAACTAGAGGTCTAATAATATCTTTTTCAAGCCAATCAGCAATCTGAGAATCTACGATTTCTTTCTGCAAAGGGGATAACCGACGGGGTTTGCTTACAACAGGAATCTCATCTTCTAAATTAATTGACATCTTTAAATTGGTCGTTTTAATTTTATCAGGCTTATAACTCTTAATTAAATGACTAACTTCTTCACGTATTTGAGGGGTTTGAATATGTGCAAGGTCTAATTCAGGTTCATTGGGCACAATATTTGCGACATTCAACAAAAAATTTTCATGTTTTCTCAAGTTACAACCATTTTTATCAACACATAAAATACCTTGATTAATAACATCAGTACCAATAATTGCATCCACATTTAAAATATCATCATCAACTACATAAATCAATGTCGCGAACATACAGTCATCAATTTCAATATCAGAAAAGAAAGTGCCAATGGGACAATAAGTTTTGTTTCCCAAGCCGGAAAATGTTGCACTCGTAGGTTTTAAACTTATATTTCGGAAATTTTTAAAAATTTTATTTGAAAGCGCGGTTAGCTGTGATCCAGTATCAATTAGAGTAGTTATAACTGAATCATTTATTTTAGCTGACTTCAACATGTTGGAGTTAATTTGGAAAGAATTACAAGTTTTATGAGCATAGTCGGTCGTTTCCGTTGGTGAAAATGGAGTCGGATCGGCCTTGCATTTCGAAGAATTCGAAAAAGATCTCTTATCAGTTGTTTTCTTTTCACAATCTTTACTAACATGGCCAAAGCCTGAACAAAAAAAACAACGTTTTCCTTTGTTTTTTGTTGGACAGTCATACTGCAGGTGGGAATCATTTCCACAAAGAAAACAAAATTTGTTCAACTTTCTTTCGTTATGTTCGTTATATCTGGCTCCTAGTGAATTTTTTTCCGATCGAGTTGAAACTGGAAAAGGTTTAAACGCTGTATTTTTTCTCGAATGTGCATCAGCAGACATTCCAGAATATATCTTCAGCTTATTTCGAAAGTCATGAATATTCAAGCAATTATACAAAACACTTTTATTAAATGGCGTATCATCTATTCCGTTTATTATATAATGCATTAATGATGAATCATCAATATTAGCCGTCGAACCAATCTGACGCATCTTAAAAAAATATTCTTCGACACTTTCATTATAACGCATTTTTCTGTTCGAAAGCAATTTGTGTACTTCAGCCGGACAACGACTGTCGGAGAATTCCGCAAGCAATAATTTTTTTAACGTCTGCCAAGACGTTGGCAAAATTTCGCTATCAATGAAAAGTTCTGCTTTTCCTACTAGTAATCGTTTAGAAAATAACAAAGCTTGCAAATCACTGAGATGTAGAAGTAGGATCGCTTCTTCAACGGAATCTATCCAAATGTTGACGTCAGACATTGCGTCGCCATTGAAACGTTTAACTAGAGTTTCGAAATCAGAAAATGTAACGTACGGTAATGCGGTGTTTGGATTATCAACATTTGTTATTATATTTGTTTCGTTTTCGTTAGGATATTCGGTTTCAGTTTGCACTGTAGCAGTTGCAGCGCCTTTAGGTTTTTGATCTCTCTTTTTGGACTTCATTTTTTCCACACCACGTCTGTATGTTTTCGAAATAAGGAATTGAAAATTGTGAAAAGAGTCACTCACCGCTTAAAGTTGAAGGAACAGCTACACGTTGAAACTTTCAAAGGGGCGAGGTTTCGGAATCAAAGGCCGTGCCCCCATTTGTAAGGATCTCGGCTGGTCTAGGGGTATTCTTCACACAACAAAGCATAATGAAGGCATCGTACACTAATAAACATTTAATAATTGACAGCACAAGACGAATACAGGAACATAGAACAAGAAACATTAAAACATCGAGAACAACACGTCTTCCACCACACTTCCCATCATTCCTTCTCAATCCGCCAAAACTGGTCGCGTCACGCACAATCTCACTCCGCGCGTAGGAATACACAAGAGTTCGAGTTCTTAATAAAGTGTCTTAGAAAATAATACATCACCACATACATACGTACATACTGATGTCACGAGAAAATTCGTTGTAATTAGCTCGGGGGTCGTCAAAATGGATATTTCGGGTGTCTGTACGTTCTTAGGCATATATCCACGTGTGATCGGGTCGAAAAAAATCTCAACATTCATTTGGGGGGTGAGAAAAATGGAAATTAAGGCCGATTTTTGAGTGAAAATTTTTTCGCGAATACAATACTTCCTTTTTTGTAAAAGGAAGTAAAAATATGTCATTATTTTCCAAAGAAGATAACGTCTTTTGAAGGCCTTTAGGCGAAAAAAAAGGAAATAATAAATTTCGTATTGTGGCAATCTTTTTCCAAACGAGCTATATAAAGAAAAAATTAATTAGCTAGAGAAATTACAAAAGTGTGTAAAAGTTAAAAAATTATAATTTGGTGTTTGCACTTGCAATGCTTACCTTTCACCTTATTCGTAGCTGACCTTTTGGCTCCTGAATTGCTCTTAATGGTTTATATTTTCTTTATAAGTGAAAATTAATGGTTTTACTTTAAATGGTAGTTTTTAAAATCGAAACTTTGCTTTGTTTCCTTTTTGGATATTCGGAAGGACTTTTTTTACATGGTTTCAAGCTGTAAAATTCGTTACTTGGCTGTTCTTTTCACTCGGTTTTAAGCTATAAAGTTCTTTACTTGGCTGTTTTTTTTTACGCAATTTCAAGCTGTAAAATTCGTTACTTTGCTGTTCTTTTTACACGGTTTCAAGTTATTAAATCCATCACTTTTTTTTTTTTCAATTTCAAGCTACAAAAGACTTGATAGACTCTTAAATGTTGCCTTTTGCTGACAGCTTTAAAAGCACTGATGTGATAAATCCGACCCTTTTCGTTACTGATATGACTTCAAATTGCATCCTACGCAAAATATCAAAGGTTTGATGATGATAATCCTTCATTTGATATGAATGTCGTTTAACCGAGAGAATTATTAATCAGATCTCCGAATAGAATTTCTTTTACTCGAATTGTGATTTATCTCCTGACAAATAGCGACGATCAACACAACTGCCAGAAGATGGAGTGCACTGTCATAAACTCGATCAGATTAAGGAGTCGAAAGACTGCTCGTGAAATCAGACAAAGATCGATCCTTTTTGAAGATACTGATCGCGTATACCTAATAGTGGTGTATAATAGTAAAACGTGAATGATGTACACTTGCATGGAATACACGATGATTTGGCTTTTGGGCTCTGGTTAAATATTTTAAACTCTATCATTAGAACTGTTCACGTCTCATTCAACTTGACGTGTTTATGAAAATGAACTTTTCAAGTTATTTGACTGCATTAGGGAAACAATCTGAAGCAGATTTTCATAGTAATTTAGAGTGGTTGTGTTGGCGTTAAATAGCTAATCGATCATAAATTAAGTAAGATAATTCACATTAACTCTCAAGTTTGCAAGTGATTTTTTTTTTTTTTACTTTTTTTTTTTTTACTTTTTTTTTTTTTTTTTTTTTTTTTGATGAGTGGGGAATATTTTATTCCTAGAAATCAGCTTAAAGTATTTTAAAAATATGTTTGAAAACATTTGCGATTTTAGCTATTTTTGAGTATACTGATCAGGTACTAGAAAGTAGTATGGGTATACGGAAAAGTAGGCTCCTCTAGTTCTAGACAGAACTTCTTGTTGGATTTTCGGAAGGACATTTCTTTACACGGTTTTGAGTTGTAAAATTCTTTACTTGGTTGTTCTTTTCACGCGGTTTTAAGCTATAAAATTCTTTACTTGGCTGTTTTTTTACACAATTTCAAGCTATAAAATTCGTTACTTCGTTGTTCTTTTTACACGGTTTCAAGTTATTAAATCCATCACTTTTTTTTTTTTCAATTTCAAGCTACAAAAGACTTGATAGACTCTTAAATGTTGCCTTTTGCTGACAGCTTTAAAAGCACTGATGTGATAAATCCGACCCTTTTCGTTACTGATATGACTTCAAATTGCATCCTACGCAAAATATCAAAGGTTTGATGATGATAATCCTTCATTTGATATGAATGTCGTTTAACCGGGAAAATTATTAATCAGATCTCCGAATAGAATTTCTTTTACTCGAATTGTGAGTTATCTTCTGACAAATAGCGGCGATCAACACAACTGACAGAAGATCGAGTGCACTGTCATAAACTCGATCAGATTTAGGAGTCGAAAGACTACTCGTGAAATCAGGCAAAAATCGATCATTTTTGAAGATGCTGATCGAGTCCTACCTAATAGTGGTGTATAATAGCAAAACGTGAATGATGTACACTTGCATGGAATACACGATGATTTGGTTTTTGGGCTCTGGTTAAATATTTTAAACTCTATCATTAGAACTGTTTGCGTCTCATTCTACTTGACGTGTTTATGAAAATGAACTTTTCAAGTTATTTGACAGCATTAGGAAAACAATCTGAAGCAGATTTTCGAAGTAATTCAGAGTGGTTGTGATGGCGTTAAATAGTTAATCTATCATGTGAATTACGTAAGATCCTTCACATTAACTCTCAAGTTTCCAAATGATTTGTTTTGAACTGTTTTGTGGTAATTAAAAGAATAGCTCCATTACTGTGTCAAGAGCAGGACCTTTGCATTCTGAGACGGATTTGTGATGCTATTCTTTGGTGAAAATACATCGTATTATACAAATTTTCGGAACTTGATTTTATTGAATATATTTTATTTGCAAGAAAACATTTTACCATTTCGTTGAAAAATTTTAACTTTCCAACATTTGTTAATCGCTGCTAAGTCTTAATATATTTTAATTGTTACACCCATTGTGTAGAAAAAGTACTGTTTCAAGTCCCTTGTCAAGGAAGTTAATTGCCTTCGGGTTCTTCTGCCCAACACTTTGTTTTCCGAAGAAATTTTTAAGTGATATGAAATGCATTCTTCTATAAATATGCGTCAAAAAAAAAAAAAAAAAAAAAAGAAAAGAAAGAAAGAAAGAAAAATTCGATTTTACTCAATTTATTTCCTAAAAATAAATAAATAAATAAATAAAAGATAAGCATAATAACAAAATGAAACATAATTTAAATAAAACATAAAACTGATCTGGTTTACACTTTCATTAAATCGTAACGAAATCTGTTCCTAGAGAACTTGTAACTCACTGACATATATTTGATGGCATAAGTACACAAAACCAAATCTTATTCACATTACAGCAAAATGAATTTGAAATTTTAACAATAGTTTGCAGATATGGGATTTGGTCGAATTGCAATGTCGTTGGGGAAGGGCTCTTTTAAGTTTTGGGTTTTAGAAACTTAACTGAATAAATGAACAAACAGGATATAAGGTAAACACACCAGTATAGTGGCCTCTTAAAGGTTTATATTTGAAAAAATAGGACTCCAGGTCTTTCAGTAGGTTTAAAAGTGCATAAAACGTGCAGGAGGTATTACCAAATGCACGTTCGAGTCCATTGGGAAACCTGGAGTCCTATTTTTTTCAAATATGATCTTTGAAGCAGCCACTACTGAAGCACTATTAAGCACTGGCCACTACTGGTGTGTTTACCTTATAGGCTGCACGTGGGTGTGTATTTTGCTTACACAAATCCCCAGCTTACGTCGGATCTTTGTCAAATTTGCTCAGAAGCCCTTTGATACTCAAGAATTCACATAAGAGGATTTCACCAGAAAATCCTTGAAGCGGCATATTAACTATTATTATAACAATGACTGAATATTTGAATTTTTGTAGCAATCCAAAGAGGTCTAAATTTAAATTTTTAGTTATAAAATTGCTCTTTTCTTCACACTGTTAAAAGAAAAATCCTGAAATTTTACGGTAAAAGTTATTACCCATGCGCCATAAAGTTATTACTGTCAGCACCCATGCTGACAGTAACTCTTGCCGTAAAAACCTATTTTACTGTAAAATTTTACGATAGATTAAACGAGTGTTTAAAAAAACAACAATCTCGAGTCTCAAGTTCAATCTCGAGACCTCCGTATTGACAGACGGCTTTGTTGACCG